>NC_041062.1:7625334-7805334 GCF_900634775.1 Gouania willdenowi | reverse complement strand
GGGGGGGGCATGGTTATTTTCCCATGATGGAGAGGAAAGTAAGTCTGCTGTGAGATATGAAAAGTTGTGGCAGCTGTCTGGAGATGTTGCGCTTCCGTTGGAAAAGACGACGTAGCTACCAAGGCCGACTAGGGCTAGGCGATATGAACCGAAAATCATATTTCGATATTTCTTCTCAAAATGGCAATATACAATATAAATCTAGATCATTTTACTTCATAAAGTCTTAACAGAAAGATAATTCAGGGTAAAATTTGCTGATAAAAAAAATGCCACACAGGCTAAAATAACATCACAGTGCTTTAAGATTGGTAAATAAATAGATAAATAACTTGTCACAAACATCACAACAGGCAGCTAGCGGCCCCCAAAAGTAAATGCACAAAATGACACCAAAGAATACACAAAAAAACTAAAAAACACACAAATTAACGGAGAAATACACAAAAGAACAACACAAATACTTAATAGAACAACAAAATACATAAAAAGAGGGAAAACAATGCACAATGGGACAACAAAAATACACAAAAAACCTACAAACAAACAAAAGAATAACAAAGATACATAAAATAACAAAAACGTACAAACAAACGGAGAAATACACAAAAGAATTACAAAAATACATAAAATAAGAACAAAAATACACAAGCAAAAAAAACTTACAAAAATGTACAAACAGTGAAATACACAAAAGAACAACAAAAATACATAACCCCCCCGCCACAAAAACAGTAAAAAAATACACAATGGGACAACAAATATCCAAGAACAACATACATACCAAAAAATACACAAAACAACTCAGAAAGACGTCCAAAATTACCGAAAAAATACACAAAGGAACAACAAAAATATATAGGACAGCAAAATACAGAAAACGAGGAAATAAATACACAATGGGACTGGGACATTTGTTAACTAACAGCTGCATAATATGTGTAACTTTTGGCATTTTCTCCTCTAAAGGACAGCACGTGTGAGTGAGTTCTATAGTGTGGATGTTTAGATGAAGGTCTGGGTTAGGACGCACTTCAGTAATCATCTAAATGTGCTTTTCATGCTGTTCTGAGAAGTAGTGAAAGAAACTACTCCTAAAACTAGTATTTTAATACAAAATATAAATATCGATATAGGCAATATTGTAATTTTCTATATCGCCAAAATGGAAAACTCGATATATCTTGAATCTCGATATATTGCCCAGCCCTAAGGCCGACGATGGTTTTCAGGGCCTGGGCCGTGCACGTCGTACAAATGCGATCCGTGCTGTTACAGCAGTAGATAAAACACTTATCAGGGAAAATAGGCCGACGTGTTCGCGACGATTGGATGGCAGCACTTATGGTTTTTGTATGAGGCTGCAGACGACTGTCATCCAGCTCTAGGTTGTTGTCAGCTCGGCTCAGTGCAGATAAAAGCCAGTCGTCCTCAAAGCTTCCTCTGATCACGGCGCTGACGTGCACTAGTTCTGCTCCCTCTGACACACACATCTGTGTTCTCACAGCGTGGAGGACTCGCCTTCATCTCATCGTCATTATCTTTCCCTTCTTTTTCTGACAGCGTGGCCTGGAATGCTGTTTTTCCCAATTCTTCCCACGAGGGAAGTTTCAAACGTTTTAGTTTTCACTAATCCCTTCAGATCACTGACAAACCCAAGGTTAAAGAAGAAGAACATGGGTTCAGAAAAAGTGATGACAGAAAAGAGAAAATAAATACCTGGAGAAAACAGTGAGGAGCAGTCAGTGGATAGTTTACAGCAGTGGTCCTCAAACTACCCCTTTCTCTAACTTTTGAATGCAAGTACCCTCTTATGTCTGACTACTACATTTTGCTCAGATTACTGTGAAAAAACAACAATCGAGCTTAATGATGGAATGAAGGAGTAATAATAGCCATTTTAAAGAATCTAACTTTGTAAATAAGTCAAATGAAACAGTATTTAGTGCCTCCTGAAAAGATTTATTCCTATAGATTTTATTTCTATTTATTTATATAATCAATTCATGTTCTAACCAAGATCATTTCTATCATAATTGTGTGTTTTTTGTGTCATTTGTTGTTTTGTCTGTTCTTATTATTCAGTGTATTGTTCTCTTATTTTATCTATTCTCTCTTGGTGTATGTGTGTGTTTTTGGTGTGTATGTTTCTTTGTTATTTTTGTGTATTTTGTAGTGATGTGTATTTTTCTCGCATTTAGTGTGTCTTTGTTGTCGTTTAGTGCGTTTCTGGTAATAGTAGGTATTTTTCCTTCTTAGTGCGTGTGTTTTTGGTGTCATTTTGTTGTTGCTTCTCTGTTCTTTTTATTATTCAGTATATCTATCTTCCTTATTTTGTGTGTTTTTCTTGTCGTTTAATGAGTTGCTGGTAATATTTAGTATGATTCTCGTTTTTAACTAAAAATAAACATTATAAAACCCCATATTTTAATGCTTTCATTTGTAAGTTTCTACACTTTCCCTCTCAAGTACCCTCCTCCTCCTGACAGACATCATACATATGGAATGGGTGTTCTTGTAATTGTTAGTGTGACTTCAGAAGTTATGTGGGGCTCCGATTTTCTGTGATTTCGGAAAACGAAGGAAAGAAACGGAATTAACCGTGACGCTTTTTCACCGTAAAGAGTCGACAAAGAGACAAATGTCCATTCTCGTGCAAAACATAACAATATGACGGCATTCTCCTCCCATGACACAGACTAAACCCTCACCAACATGTTTTGTGACACTTTCCAACATTTGCATGCAGTTTTCCACCATACACCTGGTGGTCTAACGTGTAGCAAGTTTAGCAAACGGAGAGACATCAAATCTTGCACAAAATCTTGCATGATTTTTACTCCATTACTCCATATTAAGCCTATTTGACACAGTTTTGTGAAGTTTCATAGCCTGGGATGACATTAGATTAAGGAAAGTCGATCTGATAGAAACAAAACTGAAATGGATGAACTTTGTAAAGGAATTTGGGAATATTTTGGAGCGATAAATCAGAGGCTTTATTTGTGTCTTGACTCCTTCAAAGTGTTAATTTGGAGGCTTTAAACGGCTGCCCCTCCTGTGTGTTGTTTAACAAGTTCAAAAAGCTCCTTTGATGTATTAGCTCCGCCTGTTGCTCTCTGAATCCTATCAGCTCTAAAAACCTTTGATTGCTTCCTGGATGAAGAATAAAGGTGTTGTCCTGTGAGACTGCTCTCTCTATGCGTCAAGGGAATTGAAATGGATATATTGATGTTTATTTATTTCCTTCTTAGTCAGAAATTCAGTCACCGCGTAATAGTTGGAGAGCAGGAGGATTTGTTGGGTTGTCAATCATGAAATATGGATTAGTATTTACAACTGTAGATTTAAAATCCTTTTTGTTCCATGAATCAAAGTGACTGGTGGTGGATGGAGATGAAGATGCCTCTGACTTGTTCTTCATTGAAGGAAACAGTGAAGAACTGAACTCCTGTAATGAGGGGCCGTCTCACGGGCCGCCCATCGTTATGGCGATGCCCTTTGATGATGTCATTAAGATGAAAAAAGCTTTTTCTGAAGGCGTCCTCCTTCCTTGTTAGCGAGCAGACACACTTTGGCCTTCCAGGACCTTTTCCTCTTCACATCATTTCATCTCTGCCGGGAAAATAATGCTTGTTATCTCTTTAAAGCCTTTTTGGTTGTGAGTCGCTGTTTCTCTTTGACTTAACATTTACTATAATCCTAAAATAATAATAACAATGATAATCACCAATCTGAGAATTCATACAGGTTGTTTTGACAGATTTTTTTTAATGCATTTTGTATATTTTGTTTTTGCTTTGTATATATTCATTGTGGTCATCTGAGTCATTTTGTCCATTTTTCTATAATTTAGTTTGTTTTGTTTTTTTCATGTATTATGTGTTTTTAGATAAATTTGTATTTTTCTTGATGTTTTAAGTGTTTTTGTGTATTTCTTCTATGAAATTGTGGGGGTTTTGCTGTATTTTTTGAATTTTTCTTGTCATCCTGTGGTTTTTAGAGTAATTTTGTGTTGTTTTTGAAGTTGCTTTGTGTGTCTTTCACTCATTTTGTGTGTTTTTGGATATTACGTGTATTGTTAGTCATTTTGTGCGTTTTTAGAGTCAGTTTGTGTATTTTGTTCTATTTTGTGTATTTTTCGATTATAGATGTTCAGAAAAAAATGTAGAAGGCTAAAACTCGAGGCGAGTTGCCGCTGATGACGTGCCGATGATGCGCGACACCTAGGGGGGTCGGGAAGCATGCCACCTCCAGAAAATTTTGCAAAAATGATGCTATATGGTGGCTTTTGGTGCATTATTATGTTAGTGTAATTGTGGCTTTTCTTCTGTCTTTTTTGTAGGACTTTTCTTAGCATGATGTATGTTCTCACCTAGTTTGAAATCTGGTATCCATGATAATGATGACAAAGAATTGAGTATCATTATCAGTTTGCCTCTTTCCAGTTGAAAATGTACCAACTTATAGCATAGCAGTAGTATGGGTGCTTGGTCTTTTAATAGTCCTCTGTAGAATACTGTCTGGCACTGGAACATATCTGCATGACTAACATAATTTTTGTGTGGTTTGCTTGTAGTTGGTTTTGGTAATATATTTAGTTGTATCAATGCACATTAATATTCAAAATATGTCTTACATATACCATTAGATTTGTGATTTTCATAACCCAGGACCCTGGATCCAGGACTTTTATTTCATGTTTCATGATGATATTGATCATGAATGTTTAAAAAAAATAATACATATTCAAATCCGTAGAGAAGAATTAAAAACCCCTTCAACATCTACTTTTTTCAAATTTGGTCTGTGAGTTATTCTTACCAGTGACTCTTATTTGTTGAATCTTTCTTAAGGATGTTTATTTAATTTAGCTGAATTCAGTAATGTTGTGAATGTCAAAATTTATTATATTGTTGGGAAAATGTTTAGAGAAAATGATTGTTTTCCTTCCGTTGCAGCCGCCAGATATTTGTTTCAACCAGCAGAGGGCGCTGGTAACCCAGTGTTTGGTTGGGATGTAGCTATTCTGGGCAGTGATGAAGAGATGCTATGCGCTAGCAGACAGAGCTAATAGAAAAACTCAACTTTTCCAGAAGTTCACGTCATATTATAGATATTTTTTCGATGCTAAAGGGGTAAGGAGTCATTTATTAACTTGTTTAAGAGTGGAAGGCGGCCAGAAAGAGAGAAGTAGGCAATTCCGCCCGCCGCTTACGCTTCTGGACATCCCTGTATGTGTATCATTTAGTTTGTTTTGTGTTGTTTTTTCAAGTTGTTGGGTGTGTTTTTCAATCATTTTGCATGTTTTTGGATTTATGTGTATTTTGGTGGTGGTTGTGTGTTTTGAGAGTCATTTAGTGTATTTTGTTCTTGTTATGTGTTGTTTTTGGGGTCCATTTGTGTATATTTTCAGTCGTTTTTGTATTTTTCTTGTCATTATAAGCGTTTTAAGAGTAATTTGTTGTTGCTTTGTGTTTTTTGAGTCATTTTGTGCATTGTGTTTGATAATCCTTTCAAAATGTGTCCATTAAAAATGTTGTTGATGTTGATGATGTTGTACCTGTGCGTGTTAACCTTTACCCTGTCATTCCTACTATAATGTAGATGTTAATGTTGTCTGTAAAGCTCAGATCTTTTCTGCTGCAGAACAAATTCATCCAACTGACATGGTTCAGGGATGTGCTTTGCAGATTTCTGTGGTTTTGTTATTGCGGAACAGCGATTTCAACAAAAACCAGAAAAGGCAGTGAGTGTGGCAGTGTTTTGGGAGTGACATGAGAAAGGGTTTATGACTTCATATCTGTAAAAACAGAAGACATTCAAAGAAAAGCCTCGGCTACAGCTTTTTGTCTACTCTTTCTCCACAGCTCGAGCATAAATCCATCTCAGGATCAAAGAGTTGTGACTCCTTCTGTCTGCTGCCAGAGAAGAGATTATGAGATGTAGGATTAGCTCTCCCAACAATGTGTTCCACAGCGTTAAATTGTAATGTTGTGTTTGTTGGATTTTCTACCACTTTTGACAGCGTGGTGTTATGATTATGTCTGAGCAGAGACTTTCCAGATACGTGTCGACTATTGCGTCCGACACCGCGTCTCGCTCGTTTTAAATCAGAACAGAAAGAGATGAACTCTCACATCCAAGTTGTCTTTACATTGCCTGATTAAAACCTGCTTAGTTTGTTAATGGGAAACTGATTTTTGAAGCTGTTACAATAAATTCACAATGTGTAGTTTGCACTAAAGAGTTAAAGTCCAAATGTTACAACAACAATACTTCATGTCCCAACCATCATAGCTTTTTATTAAAGTCACCATTTTTCATGTAGTTGCTAAATATAACCAAGCAAACTTCCGCAAAATATTTTTATTACTATGTCACACATTTAAAGAGTACCTAAATCCTGAGGTTTTGGCTGGAAATTGAAAAAAATGATTAGAGGCGGGGCCACTGGAGCAGTTAAGACACGCCCAGCGCTGAATATAAAATCTCCAAAGAAAAATCTATGCTACGCTAACTAGCTACTCAATACTCACTATAGCTCTCTATTCACAATTATCTCAATTCAGCCAACTTGTTAGAGATTAGAGTCAGCAGGTGATAGTTTTTATAGAAGGGGCAGGGCTAACTGTAACGTGAGAAATAGCCAGGTTTCAACCCATAAAGGGCAGTCAATCCTATACTTTTACAATGAAATACGCTAAATAAAAATACTTTAACTACACTACTTTATACCCAAATACATCTTACATAGTTACTCTTTAAATTTAAAATCTAGCACAGTTTTGAGCCAGGACTTGACGAATGACCATATATGGATTGTAACGCATGATGGTTATCATTAGCGACTTTTGTGGCTATATTTAGCATAATTTTTCCATCTTCAGGTGTTAATGGTGTTATTTCCTTCACTCATTGAGCAGCCAATCTGATTTGTCTACCCGGTAAGTTTGATGACCAAATTTGTATGTAGTGCGTTCACATTAGATAGTATGAAAAAATTGAGTACATGAGAAATACAATACTAGTATGACTAGTAGGCACACTAGTCATACTCAACCATCCCATGATGCATTGCGAGTGGAAGTAAAATGGTCTTGGGACCGGCTTCAAACTAAAAATCAAACATCCCTTTTTCAAAACAAAAGCGTCTCTTCCCGTCTCCCATTCGTTTTTTTAACTCTTTTGTAAATAGGGTTGTTGTTTTGTCACACAATGGAGGGTCTCCGAAAATCTCCGAAATGTCAGAATTAAATGTTTCCACGAGTTTCATGGATCAAATAAGCACATGTTGATATTCTACTCAGTCACTTTTTCACTTCAAATGTTTTCAGAACTTTCAAAGGTGGAGAATCAACAGAGATATTTAGCCTCAGTGTGCTTCCGGTTTTTGTCGTTGTAAGTTCCAAATGCATTTTGGGAAACTTGGAAGTATACTTCATTATCCTAATTACGATATACTTATAGTATATAGTAGACAGTATATAGTTAGTAGTGTATAGTTACATTTCAAACACAGCCTGACCTGTTTTGGTGTTTCTCTGTGGTTTGACCCCTTAGTATTTGTGTTTGGGACCTTGAAAGACACTGACACGTACCAACATCTTCACAGTGATATATTGGTGTGAGAAGTCATTTCCAGCAGCTCTACTCTTTCTTTCTTTCTTTACTTACAGTATTTCACAGTTCTACATCACACTGGCAGTTATTACTGTGACTGGAGTCTTTGGGAGTGTTGCTGCATTGCGGGCCTAATGAAATTAAGTGCATCATATGCAGAAATGATGCATGCTTCCTTTCATTTCTGCTCTCCTCCTAAATTAGCCCACATTAAACGGTTTCACCAGGACTGTTAGGCTGTTTGATAGCTGCATCCAATCAGATCTGCCACTACAAATCCACGTTAGCCTATTAAGGAGCAGCTGGAGACCCGTCTGTTGATGTCGAATGAATGACAGAGTCCTTCTAATCATGCTTAAAAGCAGGGTCCGTGTTAAGGACAACAGCATCAGTGTTACACCAACAACTGCCACTGTTGAGACCTCTGACCTTCGACCCACAGTAGTGAAAGTTCACCAAAGCCATCTGCTAAATGTTTTGCCTCTTGTAAGATTGGTTCCATCAGTAGCTCTGTTTCTCTGAAAGAAGCTTCACCTCCTGTTATATTAACACCATGACTAATAAACAAATTGTGCTTTTGTTGACCTTGAGTAAGTGGAGGACCCAAATCACAGAATTCACCTCCTGAATTTGAAATGGCCATATGTCATAGAATATACCTCCACATGCATGTTATGGGGCAATATCACACATTTTCATGATATCTTCTCATAAAACCAGTGCGTCAATGTCGAGCGAGTTTAGCAAACTGAAATGTCAAAAGAATTAGCAGACTGTTAGCTAGGAAGCTAACCCCCTTAGCTTCTAGGACTGCCGACTTTGGTCGTTTAGTCGACTAATTGGTCGATGCCGTTGTGGTCGACCAAGATTTTCATTGGTCAACCACCAATGGTATCAATTTCAATACAGTTTAAAAAAATGCAATGCACTTATATAGGTGATGAGGATTAAATATCAAATATAATTTATTTAATGCCCATCAATCCTCCAGCGGGTGCAATTCGGCCCCTAGTCGAAAACAAACCACATATTCGGACTCGGGAATAAAACGTGTCCACTGGTGCGACATTTTCAATGAAATTAGCACTTTTTTTGCCTCTAGCAGGCGCAGTTTTGATTCTAGCCGGATGGCGTATTCTAACTTGGAAGGAGCAGACCTTTCCGCTGACACCGCGTTTGGCCTGATCCGAGCACTTTTGGAAACACCATCGACACTAGAGCCACTTTCACACAGTAAGGAGGAGGCGGCCCCTTTCCTGCGCGTGGGCGTGGTTCCAGCACCTCTGACATGCTCCCAGCGTTTCAGAGCAGAGAGAAGTGCTTTTTTTAGCATTTTTTTTCATCTTTCAAATTTGGCTCAGTGGTCAATGATACCGCCATTACGATTGGGGTTAGCTAGCGTTACAATTAGCCACATGCTCATTCATTTCAACAACTGGTTGACAATGTTGGAAATACATATAAAGTGAATCATTTTCAGACTAAATTCAACACTTTTTTTTTCTGATGCACAGAAATTGTTGGCAAAACTCAATCCTCTTGATGATGAGCCGTTAACATTTATTTGAAGCTAGCATGTCAACTTTTAATGCATGTTTTGGCCTGTTATTCACCCTCAGGTTATAAACACCGACAGACAAGTGTGTGAACAATCCATGGTTTATAGTAAATGGCACACGTGCTGCTATTTGTTAACTTTTTTGTTGAAGTTAGCATTAGCCTAAGCAGCTACAAGAAGTTTACACTTTGAATCCTTTTTTGCATTTTCTTGGTGTTTGATGAAGACTTATCTGAACTTTTACAGCATATGAAACCACAATTTTTTGGTAAATCCATGATTAGGACTAAAATATCATCAATAAACATTCTTAAGGTGACATGATTTTTGCCTCTCTAATGTGTTTCTTAGTGGAAAACTTTCAGTCTACGAGTGATTATTTAAGATGAGGAGAAGAAGTAAACAGTCATAGGAAGGACAAAGGAGTGTGGGTAAATCTTGCTGCCAAGTGATAAGCACTAATGCCATCATCTGGAGGGAACGTGTGAATAGTTAAAACAATGGTGGAGGATGGTTTGAATCAGCATGCTCAGCAAGGTCAGGCTTATCTAACGCTTGGAAAAACATGAAAGTCACACAAACAAGCTGAGTGTTACTGTTGAGCAGCTCAATGGATAATCTAATTATTTAATGTAAGCATTTATTAGTGCATACATGAAAATGTTCACCGTAGGCCCGTAATACAAAGTGTATGATTGAAACGATGTAGAACAGTGGTACTCTTCATAAAGCTTCCTACACTCACCGTGCAGCTGGATCAGAAACAACTACTCCTCTATGTTCCGCAGACACAAAAATGCCTGGAAGAATTACAATGCTATCGCTCACCCATTAATGGTGCATCACATCACATCACAGGCACTAGAGCTCGTCTCCCACGGCTATGTGACCGAGACGTGCAGGAACACTGCAGTTATTTAGAAACGACAGAACGTCAGTGTTTCAGTGACAGCTACAAAGCTTTTAGCATCCACAGCATCAATATATCAACATTAGCTGACATGGTAACCCCGTTTGCCTCGAGATGCATGAAAACATCCACATTACAAACAGCCCTGATTACTGTATTGTGATATTTCACGTTATACATGAAATTTGATGACATTTAGTTGCAATTTTGAACCATTTCTTGTTGCTCAAATCAGAATTTTTGGCAGCCATGTTGGATTCATTCTTCGTTTAGGTGTTAAGACGGTTTTAGTCAATGTTTGTCTAAATTTGACTGTCCATCTTAAAGTTAGGGTGCATTCACACTGATGGATCCTGGAGCGTTTGGGCAGTGTGAACACACACAGTCTAGAGCGGATCAGACAGGCAAATTCTTGAGGGAGTGTTTCTGCCGTTTTCCGAATTGTTTCCACTGGAAGTCTAGAATGATTAGGAGCATTGTGAACACAACCGCGCTCGCCGCAGACTAAAAACAGGAAGTATCGGAGATGATGTAGAGCGCACGGCATTGTGGGTGGTCCATTGGGCATTAAAACCACTAAAAGCACTGCAACTTGTTGCTGCTCCATTGTTGAATGTTGGTAAAGAACAAACAAAAAAGGAAGAAATTTCTACGCTCTCTTAAGTGCTCGCTTTGACCCATGGATGAGACCCTCTTCTTCAGGTTTCTGTTTTTCTGCCTAGGGAAGTCTCTACTCCAGTAACAGCCCCTCAACTGGCTTATCTCATGGAACTGAGGCCGTTTGGAGCCGATCAGAAGTTGCTGTCTGAACGCAAACCGAGCCAAGGTGTTAAAATTATCAGCTGCCCTCTGCCTAGTAGGACTGAGTCATATACTAAACTGGTGTGAAATCATCCTTAGTTTATGTCTTAAGACGGCCAAAGTTGGTTGTCCATCTTAAAGTCACAAAAGACACTTAATACCATTAGGCCAATACATGAAGGATCCTCGATTAAACAATATATAAGATGATACAGAAAAAAAGTAATAACTATAGTTTATAGTACAGCATTAACAATCCCAGCTGGTGCCTTTTAATATTTATTTCCTATTTTTAGGAAATTAAAATCGATTTGGACATTTTTTGGATCGATACGATAATCGCACGGTGAAATATTGCGATATATACACCCTTACAGGTCACGGGGGGTAATGCCACGTTTGTTACACGCCTGTAGGACTTTGTGCATGATGTCCATATTTAAGGGGTAAATTAGATGGTTTTGTAAACGGGATAAAACATTGTGTTTATTTGGTGTTACTTTGGCTGTAACGTTGATTCTTACACGGACTGAAAATCTCTTCAGTTGGTCTATACTTGGTATTGTTTTATAGCAACTTGCGTCAATGAAGTCTGTTAGAGAAACCTGAAAGCTGTAGTCAGTTGTTTGTTTTTTGTTCTATTGGGAATTATCTGTCAGCCTCTTTATCTTTCTAAAGATAATATTGAACAGATAATTACACATTAGACATTTCTGCGCCTTTTGAGGCTTGTTGTTTACTTATGTGAACACGGATGTTTTAATTAGATTACGCTTCGGATGGCCAACTGTTTCTGTCCAGTCCCAGTTTTCTCCTAAAACAACACTCTTCTCTGAGCGCTTGAACAATCTTCCTGAATGCAGCGCCCACCATCGACCCATTTTCTTATTAAGTCGAGTCAACCAAAGCTAAAGGAAGTGCCTCTCCTCCTGCTCTTTGTCTGGCTGTTTTTATGACTCCCTTTGAGCAGAATGATTACTTTTTACTCAATTCAAGATGGTTTTCTTCTTTGTGAATGCATATTTTAACAAAGCATTTTGAATGGAGATCAGAGAGATGAGGCTCAGTTCAAACTAATGTCACGGTGCTGGCTATAGCTGCACAGACTTGTCTTTAAGTTCACTTCTTTCTATCAGTCGAGCTGAGACACAATACAGCTGTCCTGAGTTTGCTTGCTGAACGTGGGCTCGCCAGCTTTTTATTTTATCACATGAAGAGGACAGATGGTTGTGTTGACAGTTGTTCTCAGTGTGTGTTTCTTCAGCACTGGCTTCCTTTCAAGGTAGAGGAGCGGCTTTCTGACTTTAGCCTCCAGTCACCAAAACCATAGCCCTGTTCAGACATGAGAGTGCATAGTGTTTGTAGTCGGGACACATGGTCTCTTCTGAGCTAAAAATACACCAGCAGCACCTCAGCCCCGATGGGATGCAGAACTGCAACATAAAAAGATACAGAGAGGAACAGAAAACACTATCAAGCCATTAGTTATGACACAAATTTACTACGTTGTTAATCTATAAAGGTGAAGATAAAGATTCTTTATTGTCATTGCACAATGAAAATACAACAAAACTTGTTTGATAACACCGTTCCTAACCCCTCGAGGACAGGAGTTTTCAGCCTAGGAGTCAGGACCCCATTTGGGGTCACGAGAGACTGGGAGGGGGTCGCCAGATGCCTCTAACAAACTAAAAAAAAAATTTTTTTTAATAATTTGAGTCCATTTTTGCTTATTTTTACTCTTTTTCTGCAACTACACCAAACTTGCCATATTTTAACCCATTCTATCACTTTTTATTGCCATATTTTTTGCTCCTTTTAATGCATTTTAAATACATGACACTACATGACACTATACATGCACATTTTTTCCACTTTCAACACAATTTCAACATTTATAAACCCTTTCCACCACTTTTCCACCTAATGTTGCATATGTTGACTCATAATTGTCATATTTAACCTCTTTTCACCATATTTCATGCTCATTTTTGTCAATTTAACCACATTCACAATTTGTCATGCACATTTTTTGCTGTTTTTGTGAGTAATTGTTCCTACTTTTTAATCAGAATCAGAATGAGTTTTATTGGCCAGGTACAGTTTAGAACAATACAAGGAATTTGACTTGGTAGTTGCAGCGAAAGAACACACATCAACACACTGGAGCAGCCATTTGCGGCGCCCTCAAGTTACAGTTTTTAAGTCCATGTGCTTGAATGTTGGTGGTGGCCATAGGTGTGAAATGATAGCCACACTTCTGTCAGTTTACCCCAGGGCAGTTGTGGCTACAATGTAACTTACCATCACTGGTATGATTGGTGTGAACTGTGAATGACTGATGTGAATGAATAATAGTTTCTGTAACACGCTTTGTGTCTCCTTGAATAAAGTGCAATATAAATTAAATCATTATCATAATTAACGCCCACAAAGCGCAGCAATGACTTTCCTCCTCCCATCTTGTATTGTAGTCTGTGCATCAGTATTATGGGGTATACCGAGAACTTGTGAAATGAGAAAGGTTCCCCACTGCTGGAGTACGGGGAAAAAAAGCGAATAACTGCGTTTTTTTTTTTTTTGTGTAAAATTTTTCTGTAACTAATTAATCACAATTAACCCGTTAAAGTCCCAGCTCCAGGTTTTGTATTTGCATTCCTCCAACCACTTGCTGCCACCGGCTTTTTTATGCAAGATGATGAATGGTGTGTTGCCGAAACTGTTGCACCATTAAACCCATTCCTCCCCCTCAGTAAAGACACTCCTATAGCAGACCCTTAAGGTTGGGGGTCAGTGGCACTCTCAGCGTGCAACAGGAAACTGGAGGGGCGTCGACCTCTAAACACTAATGAGCCCTAGTTAATTGACATCCAGCTGAAAGCCACACAGTGTGTCAACGCCGGCCAGGAAACTACACAAATTCTCTCTTTTCATCTCACCAACACGCCGCTGAAGGCCCTGAAGTATACATTTTTAATACGAGCTAATGACACAGTGTTGGATTAGTGAGTTTTCTGGAAGCCTTGGCCTTTATCCGTGGATCATTTTTTATGCCGTTTTTGTTTGCTGTAACTAAGCAATACTTTAGTGTGTTTGTGTGTGTGTGTGTGTGTGTGTGTGTTAGAAACGCTGTAATGAAATGCGTTTGAAGAAAAGAGCTAATCCAGGGCGATACTTTAAAGCAGCTTCTGCACTCTAACCCACTCTCCATGCTCCGGAGGCGTCGGCTTTGCTGCCAGACACTGTTTGCCTAAATGTTTCACTCATCTTGATCAACGGCACTTTAGGACGTTTAGCCTAGTGCATAGTAAACAGAAATACCAGTAACTGCAAACCAGGGGCAAAGGTTTTATGCTCAGTCGAGTGCAGACTGGCACGTTGTTGTTGTTGTTGTTGTTGTTGTTGTCTAATCTCAGTCTTGCCATTTAAAGGGCAGATGAAGGAAGATTGGGTTTATGAGCACATTGGGGAGGGGCTTGATTTCTTTAGGTTGAAGTCGTTGATAGATGGTTAAAAACTTGTCCCTAAATGCCAAAGCTTGTCTCAGCACAATGTCTGTACGGTACCATTACCGGCATTGAGTAATGAGCAAAAAACACGAGGAAAAAAGGCTGGATTTTATTTGTTTTTGCACAGGTTGTTAAACGTTATCTCCACTCAGGCGTCATTTTTTTAAATAAGGCTGAACATTTATCAATGTGCAATTATGCTTCTCAGCAAAACTCACCTTTCAGCAAATATGTATTATATTATTTTTAAATATACTGCTGTCCAATGAGTAAATGGAATGAATGTAATATAATATACTTAATAGGCATCACAGCTTCACTTTCCGACCTGCTTATTCTACTTCAGGCTGGCATTGTATCTGCTTAACTTGAAACCTACATCTTTGTTTTCAGCTCTAAACAATAACTCAAAGTATTGCGGTACTAACAAACCCATCACCAACCACGGGGCACAGGTGTAAAGAATACTGATATACTGTATCATAGTCAAGTAGAAGTACTATTATTTGATTGACTTGATCCCAAAATAATTCTTAGGCTTTAAGTATAGCTCCATTTATGAACTCTAAAAACTGAGAAAATAACCAGCATTTACTTCTTTTTACATTTAATCTGATTGGTCGTCTATGATGTGATGCATTGATTGTTGTCTGGTCACTTCATTTTTTGTAGTTTCACAATGTCTGTTGATCATTTTAAAACAGAAAATAATATTTTACTCAGTAGCAGATGGGTGTAGAAATATAATGAATTACTTTACTTTAGAAATGTACTTAAAAAAAAGTACCCATAAAAGCAACTCAATTACAATAACGTGAGTACTTGTAATCTATTACTTTCACCTCTGGCTCCGGGCCGCAGACCAGTACCGGTCTGGGGACCATTTGGTAACGGGCCACGAAGAAGAAGAAAAAAAAAAAGGAACTTAATTTTTCTGTATTTTCTGGTCATTTTATTCTTCAAAAATGTTTTCCTTGCCTGCATCTCGGTGCTGAAGCTAGGGCGCGCAGACGCCTCCCCGAAGCTTAATTTCCTGAACAAAAGTCGTGTGCACATGCCCTCACTATTATAATTATAAACTACAATTATCCAATATTCACCTTGAAATAAAAATAGTAAGTTTTTATCTGTAATTATGACAATCTGACCTCATTAATGTGCCAGTGATGCCTTATTTTCCAAAAATCTGGTTACAGTTACACTGCTGCTCTTTTCTGTGAAATTAAATAAACATCTCAGATATTTTAAGCCCGTTTTTAACCCTACTGAGATATCCACAACTAAATTATTTGGTCATTTAAACAATTTTCTCAGTCATTTTTAATTTCCCCTGCAGGTAGATTTGGATGTTTCAAAAGGCCGGATTTGGGGCCCGGGCCTTGAGTTTGACACTTGTCATATGGGGTCACTTGAAATGTCTAGTAAATGAAAAATCGGATTAAAATTGTATTTTTGTAATTTTTTTAAATTAAAACACCACATGCAATCTCAAACAACTGTATTCTATACTTTCACTTCCTCAAATATAAATCTAGTTAAAAAATACAGTATACAAATTAAAATAATAAATAATTAATCAAATATTTAAATATTAATACACATGATTTTTTGTAGTTCTTTAAATTATTGTTCTTTTTCAAATGAAAATGCCACACACACTCTCAAACACATGTACTCTATACTTCCACTTTCTCAAATATAAATCTAGTTAAAGAAAATACAGTATATAAATATCAAATAGTCATTAAATAATACAAATTGTATTTTGTAAATTTTTCAATTATTAAAACACCAATGCAAAATCTCTCTATTCTATACTTCCACTTCCTCAAATATAAATCTAGTTAAAAAAGAAATAGTTCCAAAATTTAAATAATTAAATAGTTAATTAAATAATCATAAAAAAGAAAAAAATATTTGAATTATTTTTTTTAAATATTCTTTTTTCAAATTAAAACACCACACGCAATGGGGTCAGACCCAAAAAAGGTGAGGAACGACTGGTTTACATGCATTATATTATTTAAGTGACTGCTTGTTTCTATATTGTTTAACCTAAAATAAAGGTTAGCTAAATGTTAGCTAAATATTAGCTTCGGCTTAACCCAGCTAACGTTCTCGCGTGATAATTTATCTACTGTCAACAGACTTGAGAAATAATCGAATTCATTTAATCATTTAATCAGAAAAGCAGTTAGTATCACAAATTAATTAGTTTGCCTGTGAACGAGCCAGGAGACCAAGAGATCCTATTAGCTATTAGCTACGCTAATGGATAATTAGGTCAAATACTTACCTGCACACCTGCTTCTCTTGATTACAGTAACGACATCTACAGATAAAACTAGTGAAAATCAATGGGAATGGACCGACATCTTTGATAGAAAAGTGCTCTCTAGCGGCAGAGCTAATCAAAACAGAATAACTGAAAATAAAAGAACCGAAGGGAATTTTGGCAATATTTGAAAAAATTAGAGACTTTTCGTGGGAAATATTTCTTGAAATGAAGCAGAAATTGGGGGTAATTTTGAATCCCTGTGTCATATCCACTCATAAATATTGGCATCCATGCAAAATAATACATTTTAAAAAACACAATATTTCAACAGATTTATTTAGACGTAAAACTTTACAATTATTTAAGTAGTTTCATTGAATTTGTCACAAAATCAATGAAACTAGGTTCACTAGGTTCAACTAGTCATTTCTACTCTCGTATTGTTGAAAGAAATCCTAATTTTTCTGAAATCCTGCTGAATCCTCAAATTATTTCAATGTTATTACTATTATTTCCCCAAATTAAATAAACATTATCACTACCTGTCGCCCATATATACTGTCTTTTACACATGCCAATGCAAAGTAGCACTAATGTTGAAATTGTTCAATTCCCCACCTCTTGAGGTCAAACTTGTCCGTATTTGGCCCCTCAACTAAAATGAGTTTGACACCCCTGCCATATGGGGTCACGACCCTAAGGTTGAAAAACACGGATGTAAACCCTTGGCGTGAAGAGGAAGATGATGATTCGCACAGAACTAAGTTATTAATTGTGTGATATGAATGGGTTTTAATGGGTTTGCCTTGTATTTCTTATGTCTTTGGTGTCAGACTGAGCTGTTGCTTAATGCATCAGAGGCAGTCGGTGCTCCTGCTCTTCGCCACCTTTTCTGGCTTCAAAGGACGTTGTAACAACCTCTGTCACATCTCTTTAACCTCACGTCAGGTGGATTTCCTCCTGAGCTTTTCCCCTGCAGCCAAACTCCATTTGAATTCCAGCTATTTTTGCAAACCTATTCCTCTGTGAAGGATAAAAGGTCGAGCAAACACTTTAAATTCACTCCAAATAAACATCGTCCGACGCCGCCTCGAGAGAGGCTTCACCAAAAAAAGCTCCTCCAAGTTCCTCTCTGAGGCTACAAACCTCCTGAATACAAACATGGCCGACACTCTGGGAGCCATGACTTCTCCTCGCTGCTCATTACTGCTTCTGAAACCTATTTTTTACTCCCTCAGCTTAATTATTGCGCTGGCAACGCTGTGTGAAAATCAAATTAAGCCTTTTTTTTTTTAGAAAGCGACGTGTGAGCTATAATTAGAAAAGACAAAAGAAAACTAAACACAAGTCCATGTGACACCCTTGAGAAAATTTAATTTGTAAGTCACAGTTTTGTCTGAGCTGAAATTTACATCCCAGCCGTTCTCTGTAAACATCAGACGACAGAAGGAGAGAGTTTAAACACTCCTGGAGCGGTTTTATGCTCACAGTTAAAGAGCATTTACCCAACCACTTATCTTTTTTAGTTAAATTCAAGCCAACACATGTTCCCAGCACTTTTTATTCTCTGGTTTTGTTTTATTAAAGCCTAAAGTGTACATTTTAAGCCTGTGTGTTTCTTATTTATGTTTTTCTGTATTTTACACACATCCACTGATTAATAGATACTACAATCCCCAAACTACTCTGAAATAGGGATGTAACGATTAATTGTAAGGCAGTTAAAAATCGATTCATAGGTATCACGGTTCACATTGATACTGTGAAAATTGAATAGCAGTACTTTTTTTAAACTGCTACTACTCTCTTTCTGGCCGCCTTCTACTCTTGAACATGTTCATAAATGATTTCTTACCCCTTTAGCACTGAAAACATATCTGTAATATTACGTGAATATCTGTAAAAGTCACGTTTTTCTATTAGCTCTGTCTGCTAGCGCATAGCATCTCTTCTTAGCTGCAAGAATATCTGCATGCCAACCGACCACTGGGTTACCAGTGCCCTCTGCTGGTCCAAACAAATATCTGACGTAAATTCAATGCAATGACTCTTTTTTTTTTTTTTTTTAAGTCCAATTGTTAAGGCACAAAACCCATTTTCAGTTGCACTTTTAAAAAGAAAAATTATTAATTGTATACTATAGAACCAGAATTTAGATTAATAGGCTTCTTCTTCATTTGTATTTTTCCTTTATTTATTTCATTCAAGATTTATTTTTAGTTAAATTGCATTGTTTTGAATAGTTTATCAAGGGATTCTTTTGACAATGAAAAATAAAAGGAAAATAGTACAGTATTTTCTAGTTTTTTTTCCCCCAAAAAATAAAGGAATATTTTTCAGTCATCATTTGTCTACAGTCCCATTTTGTAAAATAAATCGTGAGAGAATCGTATCGTGAACTCAGTATCGAATCGAATCGTATCAGGAGTTGAGTGAATCGTTACATCCCTACTCTGAAATAGTAAAACCTTCACGTATTTAAAACAAAGTACTGGTGTACTAGATGAAAAATTTGCCAAGGCAATTTATTTCAAAACTAATTCACTATTATTATTAATATTACTGTTATTCACCTGTGAGGCTTTAAAAGGAACAGAACCCAGCTGGGTGGCTGCATGATAAAAGATCCAGATTGTGGTTTTTTTTGTTTTTTTGTGTTTCCTCTAGAACAGGGCTGTCATACTCATTTTAGTTAATGGGCCAAATACAGACTAGTTTAATAGGTTTGTAAGTGGGCCACAGATTATAGGTAGTCAAACGAGCAATTCTATCATTCTTGTGCCTAGGGCTGGGCGATATATCGAATATACTCGATATATCGCAGCTTGTAGTCTGTGCGGTGTTGAAAATGACCATACCGTTAAACTTGCGGACTTTTTTTTATTTTTTTTTATTTTTTAAATATCTTAGTGGCATTATGCACAAAAGGTGCACTTAAATTTAGTGTTGTTTTGAAATGTCATCTTAATGACAACATGCACAAAAGGGCACTATTTGTTTTAAAATATTGTAGTGGCATTATGTACAAAAAGTGCACTTTAATTTTGTGTTTTGAAATGCCATGTGAGTTGCATCCTGCACTAATGTCTTGTTTTGAAATGTCTCTGTGACAATTTTGCACAGAACGTGCACTTTCTGTTGACAATTTTATGTTTGAGCCACTCACTGTTTAATAAATACAGTTATGTCAACTTTGACTTAGTTGTGATATCCCCTTTTTTGCATGAAAGTTTAAAATTGGCATATATTAATGCAGTATGATCAAGAATGTTTTAATGTAGACATATAGAATCATCATACTGGTGTGATTTTGTGCATCAAAGTGTTAATTCAAGGGTAATGCAAAATATCGAGATATATATCGTGTATCGTGACATGGCCTAAAAATATCGCGGTATTTATAAAAGGCCATATCGCCCAGCCCTACTTGTGCCCTAGTTTGCACTTCCACATATAATAGTATTTAAAGTATGTAAGGCACAGACAATATCCAAGTATAAGTGACGGATATCAGTCCCTGCAGGATCTTAAATTTCATTGGTTTTGTGACCAATTTGTTTTTTAATTTAGGGAAAGTTTGGGGAATAATTTGTCGAAAAGTACTGACAACAATTTGAGATGACGTAAGCATGGCAAAACTAGGAGACCTGGGAAAATAACTTGTAATATCATTGAATTTGTGTATTCGGAGGTACTGAAATATCTACAACTGATGAAATAATTGGTGATTTACACAAAAGCCATTTTTACTTTCTCCCGTGGAGATTTAAAGGGCCAGAATTGGTCCCTGGGCATTGAGTTTGACACGTGCACGAACTTCAGCGTTTGTTGTCTTCAAGAATGGAGCCTCTGATTTTCTCCAATTTTGTTTCAGAGTTTACCCTTTTCCATGACATTTCCTTTAGATTATGTTTCAGCTTCATTGGTTTACCGTGATTTGATGCCATTAATGATGATTAAGCGTCCTAAAATCATGTCAAACATGCTTAACACCCTTGTTTGATTTACCTATTGTTATTAATTTCATTATTCTTCAATGTAGAAGTGCTGAATGCGCGCAAGATCACGTAAAATTAGTTTTGACATGTTTGCCTGTTTTTCCTGTACTTGCTAGAAACTTGGTCAACCTGTTGTACTCTGGAAAATATCGTGGAAACATGTAGGCAATAGTTTAGTCTGTTTCATATAGATATTTGCATTTTAGGAGGCGAATTCCATCATATTGACAAAATTCGTGGTGATGTTTTGTGTGAGATATGAACTTCCTGTTGCTTTGCCCTCTGATTCACTTCACTAGAAATTTGCTTGTAAAAGCATAATATTGAACAATAGAATGCATGTTTGGGGATATTATGTGTTATATTGTAATTTCTGCATGAAAGAAACACAACAATATTGCCATTTTTGTTTTTGGAAGTGAATTAAATTATGGAAAATCTGTGACTCAAAGACGAGAGTCACTGATCACGATCTTAGTTAGTCTTAGTGAACAAAAAACAGAGTCTTTGTGTTTGTGTCTATAAAAAGAAAAACCCAAATGGTTCCAACACTTATCCCTGTGGAACGCCGTTTTTAATTCTTTGAAAATAGCAACACGCTGTTAATACACACACACAAATACAGTCCATCAGATTGATGGTGGTGACCAGATTTGCAATTAAAACACAAGCGACAAAAATTGTGGCTAAATTCATCTATGCCTCATAAAAAATCATCAGCCTCTATGAAAAATTCCAATCCGGTTCCCGTTCCCTCCACAGCCCTGAAACTGCACTCCTCAAAAACACCAATGGCCTTCTCATGGCAGCAGACTCTGGTTTAATCTCCATCCTCATCCTCCTTGATCTGAGTTCTCAGGCCACACTCAGTTCATCCAACTCAAAACCTTCACTTCCCAGCTCTCCCCGTCACTTCTGGTGTTCCCCAGGACTCTGCCCTGGGCCCCCTTTTCTTTATCATCTCTACATCTTCAGAAAATTTGGCATTCATTTTCATTGCTTCGCAGATGACACCTTGCTCTATCTGTCCAGTAAACCCGACTCCATTCTTCCACCCTCCTCCTCATTGGCACCAAATCTATCCTCTCCAAAGCTAACTCTTTCTCCCTCACCATTGACCGCTCCTCCGTGTCCCCCTACCCTCAGGTCAAGAGTCTGGGTGTCATACTTCCACCTACGCAACATCAACCTTCTCTGTTCCTCTCTCACGCCTCACTCTGTTGCCATCCTGGTTCACAGCCTCGTCACTTCCCGAATCAATTTTTGCAAGTCATTCCTCACAAAACCCTTCATAAGCTTTAACTGGTCCAGAACTCTGCAGCCCGTATCATCACCGGAACCCTCCTCTGATCACATCTCCCCTGTCCTTCAGCAGCTCCACTGGTTCCCCATCAAATTCAGAATCAACTTCAAAATCCTCCTGTACACTTTCAAGGCCATCCACAACCCCGCCCCCCCTTCCTGTCTGACCAAATTCATATTGTCACTCCCTCTCGATCCCTCAGGTCTTCATCCTCCATCCACCTCACTATACCCACCTCCTGCCTCAGCACCATGGGGAGCAGAGTTTTCAATTGCTTTCAATTGCTCTCAAACTCTGGAAGTCCCTCCCACCCGACATCAGAGACATCAATACCTTACCCCTCTTCAAATCAAGATTTAAAACCCATCTCTTCCAATCTGCCCATTTTCTGTAATTTCTCATTTCCAGTTTCACCGACATTGCTTTACCTTTCTGTTCTTCTTTGTATTTTACTGTGTTTGATGTATTGCCCTGTTTTTATTATTCTGTTTTTATTGTAAAGTGTCCTTGGGTGGCCTGAAAGGCGCTTTTAAATCAAATTTATTCTTATTATTATTATTCTTATTATTCTTCTTCTTCTTCTTCTTCTTATTATTATTATTGGTATTATTATTATTATTATCTAATACAATAATAATCATGCATTTTTCTAATGGGAATAAGACTCGAGATGAAATGACCAGGATTGTCCTTGTGACTGCTGCTCATTTCAGTGTTTATCACACATCTCTGAGCCCCCTCCTCTGTTTAATGACATAATGATACAGAGGGCCTTGGGGCTCTGCATCCAGACTTAGAAAGCAGCACTTTATGTCTGATCCGCCTCCTTCAGACCATGACAACTGCCTACTGTTTCAGCCTGCCCTCTGACTGCCTGTAATGCACTGACCTCTGTTTGTGGAACATCATCCTCCTCCACACTGCCCACTCTGCACTGCGCGTCACAGTGTTCACTGTCGCTCTGATACTTGTTCACACAAGGCTCTGTCTGTTTAATAGCAGCCATCGTCTTAGATTTGTTTCCGTGTGCTTGTCTTTGTAGAGAGTTTGTCAGGATTCTCCTCCAGGAAAGGGACCAAACTCAGAGAAATGTAGCATCTTCACTGTCCTCAAAGTTGGATTATTCTCTCCTCATGGTGAGTCCTCCTTCCTGTTTCATGTCATATAACTAGCCTAACATTTGAATTAATATTACAGTCTGTTCCCTTTTGTGTTGGATCACATTTTGTGTGTCTGTGTGTGTGCTTTTGAGATGCTTGCCATTTGAGCACATTACCAGGATGCATTCTGGGAACAGGGCAGAAGCAGAGTGAAGCTCTGGGCAATGTTATTTTGACACGCAACATCCACCTCGTATAAAAATAGCCTAGTGATGTAAAGTGTGAAGTGTATAGATATATATTAATGGAGCAACATACACATGAACAAAACAGGAATAATACAGGCGCAGATACTCTTTTACTGCTAAAAGTTGCTCTTTTTCTGCCGAGGGCCTCCGATTTTCCGTAATCTAGGAAAAACCAATGGAAGAAAATAGAATTCAAGTTGTGAAAGGGAAGAAGCAGAAAAAGCTATCTGAACAAGTTTTTATATTATTATTATTATTATTATTATTATTAATAATATTATTATTATTTTTTGTTCCTCTTTATCTAAGATCAGGCCCCAACATGACACTGTAATGTCCCACATGCATGTTTTGGGACAATAGTACGCATTTACACACTATTTTTCATTGGAAAATGATTGACTGAATATCTAGAAAGTTTGACTAATGGACAAATAAATCCAATCCCACCCAAAATCTCTTGCTACATGTTAAGGTTCGAGTAGTGATTGTGTTATCTTGTGATTGAAAATGAATGCAGAGTTTTGTCTAAAGTGTGTTTTTTATGTATTTGTTAAGATTATTATGACTGCTTTAAAATCTGATACAGGCTCTGGTACAAATACAGGTTTAGCTGTTGGTGTATCAACTGAACTGGTGATGAATTTACCTGGTGACACGTTACGACAGAAGCATTAAATCTCACGGCTATGCGGAATTTTGTGCAAAATGTAAGGGGGATTTTTCCTGATGACGTTAATAAAGGTTTCACAAGTAATGTTTTGGGATCACATCACACATTTCCATGGGTTTTTTCCTGTTAAACGGATGACGTTCTATTCTATTTTCATAAATTCTTGAAATCATGAAAATTACAAAATTTATAATAGTAGTTGACACTAGGGCTGGGCAATATGCACCAAAATTCATATCTGTATTATTTTTTCCTCAAAATATACAATATTAATCGCTATAAAATAAAAACATATGTATATCTTGAATGAATCTCTATATATTGCCCAGGCTTAGTTGGCACTATTAGCCCTATATAGCATGTTTGGTACGATTTCAGGAAGTTCATTAGCCTGTAAAGTCATTGAAAAAGAGAAAGATGATTAAACCCTGAAACTCAGGAAATGTAGAAACGTATAGTTAGAAGCCCCACAACTGGGGTGTTAAACTCATTTTAGTTCAGGGGCCAAATAAGGACCAGTTCAATAACAAATGGGCCGCAGGTTTTAGGCGGGAAAATGAACAATTTCAACATTAACGTGCCCAAATTTGCACTTTTAGTTATAAATCAAACATGGATGGATGGATGGAAGGCATCAACAATATCTAAGCAATAAGTGACAGATACTTAAATGCCCTTGACTTATTTATTTATTGACCATTTTTTATTAAATTGCAGGATTTTGAAAAAATAATAATTTTTTGTTTGGTAATTTACACAATGATTCTGTATTTTTGCTGTCATTTTCACTTTCTCCAGTGGGCCGAATTGGATGCTTTGAAGGGCCGGATTTGGCCCCCGGGCCTTGCGTTTGACACCTGTACCCTAAACTGATTATCTTGCATCATGCTGATGAATGGTTGCTTTGGATTGGATGCTGGTATTAAAGTCTTGCGCTGCCTCTTCACTGAGAAGACGAGAGTAACTGCAGTCTATCAGTTCATGTTTGCTTGCTTCAGCTTTGTCTTTGAACTTCTCTTGTTACACGCAGCCTCCTCTGAAAGATGTCCTTCAAATAGTCTTATTTTTTTAAAAAAGCACCCAGATCGATGCACGCGCCTGCGACCCGTGTAATTACCCCGGACTATTCAGCTGTGAAATGGCTGTTTCAACTCTGTAATGGATCCATCCTCAGAGCGAGGCCTTCTACAGTTGATGTGCTTTGAATGAACGTGGCTGTAGCAGCACAGAGGACTTTAGACAAAATTAGCAATCGACCACAGCTATTTTACCAGGTTTCACAATGACTAGTTGGGTAATCTGATTGTAGTCTGTGTTTTCTTTTGTCTTGTTTTTTTTTTTAAATGAATTTCCTCAGACTCTGGCATTGGATTGTGGGCCTTAGTTTTTTAATAATTCATAGACAAGCCCAAGATAAATATTATAAAAATGTTAGAAATAAAGCAACCGACATCTTGCTGATGGAAAATTTTGAGCCTGTATCCATTTTCTCTGTAACGTAAAACCAGCCTTAATCTCCCTCCAACAACTATATCCAATTATCCTGGTAGGGATTATGGCATGCTGGAAGCTCTTCAGTAGATTCAGGACAAACGGTAGAGGGCAACCTGGACAGGACTCCAGTCATCCTCAGGGCTGACAAAACACATTTTTATTCACTCACACACTAACGTCAGACAAAAGACCGTCGCCATGTTTCACGCATTGAGTACATTATCGTGCATGTGCGCTTCAGCGTGCTCCGGCAGACTTCCTTCAACCCAAGAGTCGCACTCACACTAGACAAACAATCCAGACATTGGGTGTCAATCATGCCTAGACCTTGCCTTGAGTATGTAAGAAATACCCGGATGTATACTATAAGGGGACATTTTCTTTTTTGAGTGTGCACGGTGGGTACACTAGTCATACTCAACCACCCCATGATGCATTGAGAGCGGAATGTCACATTATCCTGGTACCGGCTTCAAGCTAAAAATCGAACATCCCCTTTTCAAAACAAAAGCTTATCTTATTGTCTACAATTAGTTTTTTAACGCTTCTGTAAATTGGGCTTTTGTTTTGAAGTTAACCGGAAGTTTTGTCAGTAGCACAATGGCGGGTTTCCGAAAAATTCCAAAATGTCGGAATGAAATGTGTACGCGAGAGTTTTAGGGATCAAATGAGCACCTGTTGATATTCTACTTGGTTACGTTCCCGCTTAAAGTGCTCTCAGAACTTTCAAAGGTGGATAATTAACAGAGATATTTAGCCTCAGTGTGCTTCAGGTTTTTGTCATTGTAGGTTCCAAATGCATCTTGGGAAACATGGAAGTATACTTCAGTGAGAACGCTCATCATCCTAATCGTACTTAGTATATACAGTATATAGTAGGTTGTAAATACGTATTGGGTTTGCAGTGTATAGTAATGAACACAGTGAAAGAGTCCTTTTATTCTGTAATTAGCTGTGGTGAATGTTGGCTTTGGGTACCTTTAATCCCAATATAACCATTTTAATGTACATAGTCTCGTCTTTTCCTCTTTAGCGTTTACAGAGAGTTGGCTTGACTTCCAACTCCCCAACTGTACACCATGGCTTGCCTCTGCTCTTCAGGAATAGGTTAAATGCTAAAAACTATTTTCTTATTCGTCGGGAAAGCTTTGGACTTTCTTAACAGGATTTAAACCTTAAAGTGGAACCTGTCTTACGGCTAGGCTGTAAACTTAGAAAGTCTGAGCAATGCCACACATGCTCTGAAACATATAATATATATGTGTATATATAACAACTACACCTGACCATGACTTCTAATCGAGAGGTTTACAGTCCAATTCCAAACCTTTACTTGCTTGTGTGTTGAATTGTCCTTGGGCAAGACACTGGACCGTAGCCGTCCTCCCAATGGACGATAAGAGCCTTGCCTGGCACTTCTGTTGCCGTTAGTGTGTGAATGTGACTGATAATGAAAACTCAAATGGTGATAAGTCTGTATCGTGGCTGTTGACCTTGGTATCAGTGTTCAGAGACTCCAGAAGAAGCTATATCCCTAAAGAAAGACCAAGATGTGAGATAGAACTTGTGATGGTGCATCAAACTGTGTTTGCCAACGAGTTGACTAAAGCCACTTTCACACCAAAATGTCCCGAGACCTTTTAATTTGTAATAGTCATTTCTCTGTGAACGGCAGTGGGAGCCACAGTAAGCCACAGACTTTAAAAAAGTCCAAGAGTCCCAAGACCACGGGTCACCACCAACCTTTCTGAAACTGAGCTACTTCATAGGTCTGATCCTGGTTGCCTGTGTTTATATGCAACCGGAGCTCTACTTCTCTTCTTTATGCCAGCTACGAAATAGCAGAGTTGGAACTGTGGCCCCCTGCGGTCACAGATTTTTTTGGATTTTGTTTATCAACTTTTGGTAAACAAAAGAGGTTTACATCAACTTTTTAAACTTTTACTGATTTTTAGAGCAACATTAAGCTGCACAAGTTGTCATTTTGACTGAAAAAACTGCTAAATGATCCTGAATGCCTTAACTCCTATAGAACGCAATGGACTGAAGGTCTGATTTGCGTCATCAATGACGTCATATCAACATGGCGGCGCACAGCCTTGAAAATAGTAAAGTTCTCCCACTTTAAAAAGTTAATAAAGCAAATATGGTGCAAAGTAATGCGTTTTGTTAGGCATAGATCTTCTAATAAGGACATTTCAAAGGTTTTAGGCCACATTTGTAAAAACAATGAAGGATCCCTTTAAATATTAAATTAAATACTTTAATTAAAGGATAACATAATAAGGAAGGCTAGCAGTAACTTAAAACGTTAGGAAATGTTCAAGTTCTTGTTGTCCGTCCACTGGTCGATCCCTTTGATGGTTGAAGCCTCCATCGTACAGATTTATACACTACATAAAAGCCTAAATGCTTCATCCAATCAGACATGGGCTCTGTATACCCCACTTCACAAAGTTCTCTGACTTTTAGAGGTCAGTCACATCAGAGATCCAGGAGGTACTTTACATCCATCGATTGAATGACGAATAGTTCTTGGTAAAGTTCAGGTGGTGCTTTAAAAAGCATTTGACCTACTGCACCCCTAAAGGTCAATGACTCCTGCCATACCATTACCTTGATCCAATCAAATGTCATTCCCCACACGATGAGCCTGTCGTCTGCTTAGTTTCTAAAGTGTTCACCCTGAAGATGAACTACCTCCGTCAGCTGTTCCGCGGAGTGTGTATCTCCTCGGCTGCTGCAGAGAGCTATGCAGAGTGACTGTGTGGCCTGCAAGATGCGAGCTGGCAAATGGAGTGGAAGAGCGGTCCCATTAAAGCGCTGCTCCTCTGAGAGAGAGGCTAACAGCTCTGAGCGCCGGCCTCTCGCTCCCTGACAGAGAAAAAGTGCTGACACAGATTTGTGTTTTGACTAAAAGGCCTTCTGACCGCATGACACTGGCTCTTTTCTTTCCTGGAGAGTTCACCGCCGTAAGCGAGACGCAGTCTGAGCAGAATCAATTAAAACCATATCAGAAACATATTCAAAGGCCGTCATTACTTAATGGTTGTTATTGTTGATAAGAGTCTTTGTTTGAGGTTTTATAAGCCTTAATATTTAATCCCAAGTTTTTTTCTTAAAAATTATTAACTCTCTTTTTGAAAAATTTGGTTCCGCGAGCTTTGCCATGTGGCAATAGTTTAATCATCCCTCTTAGAAGCACAGGTCTCACACGCCACAGAGGGATTGCCACGTGTCCTTTGGCCTCCGGCTGGCTTCTGCCCTCTGTGATTGATGTGGCGTGGAAGCTTTTGTGTTGGTCACTCAGGCAGAGAAGCAGAATCATGACAGTGTCTTAAGGCAGAACTTCCTGCTAGTAGTCATTTTGTTCACGCTGTCCATCAAACATGTAGTTTTTCCCCTGGAAACCTCAGGTTTTGCCAGTTTTCCGTATGTTCTCCAACAGAGATGAGCTCTGTTATTATTTCTACACAAGCACAAGTCCTTGGTGAAATAAACCACGTGCTCCGAGATGACGGCGCCGATCGGTGTCGAGTTGACAAATATAATTGGTTGTGTGGTGGAGCTGCAACACGCCGTTGATCCCAGAGAGGAGCATCAAGGCAGACGACCACATCGCCAGATGTGACAATAACCAGATTAGAAAGCAGCGCCAGTGCTGACGGTCTTTCATGTGGGCTCGTTTGTGCAGATGTCGGTTGAGAACGGCTTCTTTTTCTTGTGATGTGTTGGTTATTGTAACTTTCAGCACACATTTGGTTAATTTAATGCAAAAACGCTGCCTGTGCACAACCGTTACTCAACCCTTAAAGTTTCTCTTTGAGGGATGTTGCATCACCAGTTAGTATTTATTTATTGCTTATTCAAAGTCTGACCTCTTCTACACACTTTCATTTAGAACTACAAGGACATGAACAGCAGATGAGTAACTTGAGGAAACATTTTTACAATTTCACTATTAATTAGGGCTATTTAAGTCCATCAACCGATTAGATTTGTCCCACAGCCTTATTAACTACTATATAATACAATAATTCACCAATTTGCAACATTCTGCAACACTTTTTACAGCTGACAGAGCATAGATATAAAAACATAGATGAACCCATCCCAGTCCTGGCCAATTTTGGAGCTGAAAACATGGCACGATTTTGTCTATTCGCATATCTTGAAAATAGAAATGTTTCATGTTGATGAAAGGTGTTACTGTAACTTCACTTCAAAAAAGTTACACACCAATGTTTTGACATTGTGTGAAACATTAAATTTGCAAAAATCTGCTCTAATGTAAGGTTTGAGAAATAACCGCATAGTGCCCACTGATGTAACAATGGACAAAAACTTAAAGATTTCAGTCAAAACAAGGTTTCCAATCATTCAAATCAGAGATTTCGTCAATCAAGTGCGTTTTGGAGATATTTTGTTTGTTTTGATTGTGATTTTGTATATTTTTCTCTTATTTTGTAAGGTTATGTCGTTTTGTGTTTTTGTTGTCAATTTAGCTCCTCGTCATGTTTTCTCTGTCTTCCTTTGGTTACATTTCCACTGTACTTACCAGGAACTTACCAAGAAAGTCATGGGTTTGATTCTAAGGACCTTTCTTTGTGGAATTTTATTTGTCCTTGTGTTTGCATTAGTTTCTGTCAAGCAACCAATATATGACACGTGATGAAAGTTGGGTTTATTTGTTTAGTTTTTTTTAACTATTTACCATGTATTTGATTTTGGGTGTGTTGATGAAAGGTGTTACTATATCTGCTTTAGATCTTAAGTTACACACCGATCTGTATACATTGTTTAAAACATGTTAAGCAGGCCTAAATTTGTAAAAATATTCATTGATTTTTTTATTTTTTTTTTCCCAAAAGCAGAGAAAGGACTTCACTAGTTAGAAGTTCCTTCATGACAGGTGAACATGAATGAGAACATGAGCCTGAATACTGCTTCTATTTATAATATTTCCTCCTCTTCTGCCGGCTCAAACACAGCTGTTCCACACTGTCTCTGGACTTGTGTGCATGTGCCGTAGCTGCAGGCCATATGTAATTGTCATTCAGCGCGGTGGAACCTCGGATGCTGGTGGCTTTGAAGTCAGACATGTCGGATAACTCTGGACTCACTGGCTGCAGATGGACGGCAGCTGCACTAGAAATGCTCATTCAGAGTGTAAAATATTGGAAGTTGGAGATTAAAGGGCTTCAAAAGGCTTCCTGGGAGTCTTTTTTGGGTCCAGCCGTGCATGCATGAATAATATGTGTCAGCCAGTGAGTGAAGAACAGAACATGTGAAACATCTCAGTAACCGTTTTGGCTGTTTTTTAAGCCCGTGTTATGTTTTGCTGATGATATTATTTCTGAGATTTGTTCCTAGTGGCTGGTAAAAGACTTTGTCCTAATGACTTTCCTCTTAAAGTCTGTAGAGCTTAACGTGGTTTTCCAGTGGCCTCCACACTGACCACAGCACAGAGTGCAGACGCACACATCACTCTGCTCTAATGTAAGGTTTGAGAAATAACCTCGCAAAGTGGACTGAAATTTTCCCCTCGTATTGTTTTTGAATTATTCTGCATAGTGAACGCTGATGTAACAATGGAAACTTGTAAATAACAAAGAATTCAGTCAAAACAAGTTGTACAATTGTTCACAGCAGAGATTTTGTTCACCAAGTGAGTTTTGCAGGTATTTTGTTGTCATTTTGTTTGTTTTCCTTTTATTATGTAGTTATTTATGTCGTTTTCTGTTTTTGTGCATGTTTGTTGTCATCTTGTATATTTTCTCTTATTTTGTAAGATCATTTTAAAATGTTGTGTGTTGTCATTTTGTATATTTTTCTCTTATTTTGTAAGGTTATTTTAAAATGTCGTTTTTTGTCTTTTTGTTGTCATTTTGTATATTTTTCTCTCATTTTGTAAGGTTATGTTGTTTTGTGTGTTTTTGTTATTTTGTATATTTTTCTCTTATTTTGTAAGGTCATGTTATGTTGTTTTGTGTGTTTTTGTTGTCATTTTGTGTATTTCTCTCTTATTTTGTAAGGTCATTTTAGAATTTTGAAATGTCGTTTTCTGTTTTTATTGTCATTTCATAGATTTTGTCTGAGATTTGATCCGTCTCTTGTTGTTAAATTAACTTTTGCAAAGTATATTTTTACTGATACACAAAATCAGTAAATGTAATCATTGTTTGAGTCACTGTCGTGTGTCCATCTACCTCTCACATATCTATCTAATCTCACAAACGTCTATTTTCTAGAGATGCTGGTTAGAAAAGGCTGTTCTTAAAGTGATAGGTTTAATTTGATTTACACTCTAACAGGAAGTATGTTTATTTACTCTAACAGACACAACTAATGTTGTAGCTAGAATCAGTACTGCTGCTGACCACCAGGGGGTGATCAAGATTTTCCTCACAACCCATCTTGTTTATTTTCCTATACTCTTCTACTTTTCAGTTTTGAATGCTATGGTTTTCCAGTATTTAAGGACATTCCTGCCCCCCATTCCCCGTTCTCCAGTCGTCCTGTTTTCACAGACAAACTGGAAGCTGCTGGTGGTGTTTTTATCTCCTGAGAGCAGCCCCACTTTTCTTTTTTTTTCTTTTGCTGATGCTGGCTGAGAACTGCTCCGCCTGCTAATGTGGATGTCATAAGGCCTGACTGAAGACACACTGTTGTGTCAGCCTGTGACCTTCAGCTGAAGGAAGGGCTTTAGGAGACGCCTGGTGTTTCTAAACGCGTTAGTTACTGCGCCCCCCCTCAGCCAGGGTGAAAAATCATTGTAAATGTAACTATATCCACAGCTGGTTACTTACAAAGTTGTATTGTAAGCCTAAATAGTACGGTGTAGTTCACGGGGTTGCAACTGTGTGTGGTTTGCAGGTTCTCCCTGTGCCTGTGTGGATTTTCTCCGGTTGCAAAAGCTTCTGCACTGAAGTAGAATTTACGCTGACACGTTCAGTGTTGTTCTGTTGAAAAGTACAATTGTTTGTTTATTTATTTATTTCATTCAAGACATTAGAACAAATTCCTTTCTCCTTTATTATTATTATAAATCTAATGTCAACAGGCTTTCCCAGCTAAGTGAAAAGGCAACATGGTTACACACAAATTAAGTTTTTACCTTCCAGATGGTGCTGCTGATTGGCTGAAAATGTATAAGTCGCTCCGTCGTAAAAGTCACTTCCTGAAATTTAAATAAAAAAAGTTTCAAAACACAACAAGACGTTACAGTCACAATTATTAGTGACTGAAACATCAGTATTTACCTTTAACATTACATGTATTTCTTAGTGGAAACTCAGTGACCAATACAGTGTAGCATTCCATAGCCCTGGAAATATGGTCGTTTAAGGCGATAATTATTCAATTTTACTCAAGAAAATTACAATGAATTCTTTATAACTAATTGCTTTTCTTTTTTGAAACCCGTTGTGGTGGATATACAGGATTAATAATGCTTTGAGAGAGATTCAGACTGTCTGGTGTGCAGTAATTAATTTGTTTTCACTCCTCGTAAAGCCAGAACTCTGAATGATGCGCATTAACTGAAGAATATTAATTGCAGTGAGGAAAAAAAACCCGAAAAAAACCCCCCAACCCAATCAAATTAATTTGCTGAAGGCTTCCTGATGAGTATCTTTCAATTAAAAGCTGCTTCTGTGTGAGACTGTGACTGTGTTCATCTCTGCCAGCGTCTTAATGCCACTTCTCAAGCTGTGCTGTTCATCGTTTCCACGTTTCCCCCGAAACAAAGATCTTAGAGTGAGGTGAGAGTGACACATGGCAGTCAAACAGACATTTATTGGTGGACGTGATGCGGCTGCTGGACGTCAGCGGTTAGCTAAGGCGCTAATAATTGGCTGTGAGCTTGTTCGCGGCCTTGTCTGAGCGATCAATCAAGCGTCAGGATGGAGATGTGACATCGAGCCGATGGTCGAAAAGAATGTTGCATGTTTTTAAAGAGTTACAGGGAGCATGTTTTTGTCAAGATTCAAGATATATCGAGTTTTCTATTTTGGCGATACAGAAAATTACAGTATCGCCTTTATCGATATATAGCTTATTTTGTTTTAAAACACTTGTTTTAGGAGTCGGTGCTTTCACTACTTCTCAGAACAGCATTAAAAGCACAGTTAGATCCTAACCCAGACCTTCCCCTAAACAAGCCACACAACAGAACTCACTCATACGTGCTGTCCCTTATAGGAGAAAAAGCCAAAAGTGGCACATTTTGTGCAGCTGTTAGTTAAGAAATTAGCCTGTGTTCCATTTTAAATCACAAAATATAACCCTGAATTGTCTTTCTGGTCAGACTTTATTTGAATTGTATATTGTATATTGTCATTTTGAGTAAATTATTGAGATGAGTTTTGGTCCATATTGCCCAGCTCTTTTATTGACTCCAAAATGTCTTGGTCTCGATGCGTTCTGGCCTTAGGCAAGTCTTGGTCTCGGATATTATGGCTTTAAATACAACACTATTCATATATGTTTACAGATGGGCCACTTTTATGACAGTGAGTGCTAAAAAAATAGATTTTCTGATTCAATGCTTACATTAGCATTTAGAATCTCATCTAAAGTAGAATGTAAAGTCAGCATTTAGAATTTAACCATTCTGAAAATTACAATTATCAGTTTTGTGTTTATAGTGTCATTGTACGTATTTTCTGCTCAATTTAAGAGTTTTTGTTATTTTATATATTTTTGTTATTTAAATATTTTTGTTTTGTGTATTTTTGTTGTCATTTAAGTCTTTTTGTTGTCGTTTTCATTAAGCACAGTATACATTTTTTTAAACTTTAGTTTTTTTTAATTGTTTAAGTGTTTTTTTTATCATTTTTGTACATTTTTTTTGTTATTTTCAGACATTCTTGTAGTCATCGTTTTTTACTCATTTTGTTTATTTCAGAAGCCGCACATAATTAGACAGGGGGCTGCATGTGGCCTCCTAGCCGCCAGTTGCCTATATCTGATATATTTCATTATTCATCCTGATCAAAAAAGAGGTATTATCCACATTCACACTATGAAACCCTGAGATCACTAAACCTGAAGGATCGTTTAAGAGAAAATCTCTTGTAAAGCTTTTATGCTTCTGCACAATCATGATGGATAACATGAAAAAAGCTTTTCCAACTGCATTTGGTGTTACATTTCCTTATTATCATTAGCATGCTAAAGGCCTCCACTGAAGTTGTCTGTGCATCGGACCAAAGGAGATTAAAGAGGTGCTACAATTCGCACTGGACAAAGAAGTTCCTTGCACACAGTGAGCGTTAGCGGTGGACATGCTAATATACAGCAGCCGTGGAATAATGCATAATTCATTAGGAAAGGACTCATCTCCTCCGCTTCAGATGATTCCAGTGTAATTTGCAGAGCTATTTCCCCACAGACATGGAAGAAAACGAGGACATTCACTTTGACAATCGGACCCTGTTTTTGTCTCACGGCTGCCAGGAAAAACTCATTTAACCACCAGCACCGAATGTCAGCACCGCAGCCCCCTCTAACACATGCTAACACACCGACGCAACGCTATCGTTTGAGATTCTTGTCAGGGGGCGACAAAAGAAAAAATAGAATTAAATATATAGACCATCTAGAGATTCACGCCAACCACAATGTGTCTAACACATACTGTACAATGATTATTAGTTATTAGTAGCATCTCTCTATAAAAGCAAGGAAGTTCTGCGTGTCTGTGTTTGTGGAGCGAAATTCTCCCCGACACGGTGTCGGTTCGACCTTAAACTTTTTTAACAACTTTCACGTGTGTGCATCCCTCTTAACTTTCATGCATTGGGCGTGAGACACATGCATTTCAACAACCTGTGACGGAGTATGTGCTTGCGCGCGGCTGATGCGCGTGCATGTGTGTGAGATAATGTGCATTGACGCGTCGATTCATAATAAAATCAGGCCAGCGGCTGCTTTCTGCTTCATTTTTTGCTGCAGTATCAAACATTATCTGCTGGGCGCAGTGTCGCTTCACTATTTACATTGTGAAGAAGAGCCAACCTAAAGTCTCAAAGTTCACTATTTTACTGAAAACGTATAACTGAAAACTATATATATACTGTGTATATATATATATATATATATATATATATATATATATATAAAGATAAAGAAAATCTCTAACATTTCATCATGGTCTTGAAAGGAAGACGATGGTCACATGATTTGAGTGGCAAAAAATAACTTGTATTTTTAAAAGAACAACAAATTAATCAATATATATTTTGTACTTGGAAAAACTGTAATAAAACTTTCCATCCATCCATCCACCTATCCCATTATGCCACTAATATACGACACGTGATGAAAGTTTTTTTTAAATTTTTTATTTTGAAACAGAAAGTTAATTAGTGACAACTTCAGGGTTTAGTGTAGAGCAGCATAATTTAAAAAATCTTAGCAAACATAGATCAAGCTCTAGTATCTCCATCCATCCATCCATCCATCCATCCACTGTGTAAGCGTCTGTGTTCTGATTTGATGGATGAAATCATGAGTGACTGGATGAGGTAAGCGTCTCTCATCAGAAGATCCTGGTTCATTGTGAGGAAGACAATGAGGGATGATGGAGAGCAGGAGCTGCTCGCGCAAGCTTTATTAAATTCCATGAATTTGATTTACCAGGACTGGAGACTGTGGCTGACTTTAAATGCATCCGTCTCTCGATGATAATTCCTCCTTGTGTCCATGTTGATTACCTGCCGTTACAAAGTCTTTGCACAATGACCTTCAATCCCCATGTCACGACTCCATTTGCCCCCTTTAAGCTGCTTGTCAAACATCAAACCTTTCCTCCTCGGCTCTATTTATCCGTGCAGGTTTGAGGTGCTCAGAGGAATATGAATGAAGGCTTTGACAGGATATATGCAGAGCTGCATTCCTCTGTGTGGTGATGATGATGACGGACGTGTAGGTGTCAAGTGTCAGCAGGAAAGTTGAAAGCATAATATTGAGATTTATTCCTGATTATTTCCCCTCGTGAGTCATGGCATCATTGGCCAGTGTGTCCACACACATGTTGCAGGAGCTTTTCCACTTGGCAGCAGGTGTAGCAGTGTGAGTCTGAGAGGAAAGGTGGAGGGATGGAGAGGTTTAAACAGTAGAAGAGGTCAACAGAAAAGTGTAGTATCTACGTTATTGGGTTGTTTTCATGGTTTACGGTTAGGCTCATAATAACCCAGGAAAGGAATTCCTAAAACTTAACCATGCCAAGGGATTTAGGACGATATCACGCACCCAAATTTGTGCGAACAGTCTCAGGGTGGATTCTTATGCTGCGTTCACACTGGTTTGGTCCCGGACCTGGTCTGAATGGGTGGAGAACGGTTGATAATTTTATCACCTTGGTTTGCATTCAGAGCGCATCTTCTGATCCGCTCCAAACAGCCTCTGGTGTAGTTACATGAGTTAACAGCTTGAGGACACCTTTACTGGAGTAGAGACTTCTCTAGCCAGAAATAGTGAAAAACTAATAAACAACAAATTATTATAAGACACAGAGTCAAGCTGCAATGGCCTCATGTAAAGGATTTTCAATATGCACGAGTGGTGAAATAGCCCCAAAGTTTGGGTCCAAAATAAAAAGTCTCATAAAAAAAAAAATGGTTTAATAATCCAAGAAAGACTAACCTTTATCCTATAAATGAAAACAGAGATCAGATTTTTTTTTCAACTCCCACATGCAGTTATTGGCCAATGAATTTTGGATTTCAAGAGACTGTCACTCAAAAACCAAAGCTTACAGTATATCATTAATCATTAGTGATGTGAACAATCTATGTTCATACAGTAGCTCAAAGCTGACCAAATTATAGGGAGTTGAGGCCGGCCCAGCCTATACACAGACTAAAGTGGCTGCTTTGGGCCCCCAACCTGGCAACCCCACTTGCATGTCACTGGTACTGCTGTGCATCATTTGTCTACATTCTCATTTTTAGAATCGTATTGGGAGTTGAGTGAATCGTTACATCCCTAACATGAAATGACCCTTCTGTTGAAACCATGTTGTTCTGAATTTTTCATCTTCACACTGATGATCATTAACCCAATAATATGTGAGTGTTATTAAGTGCAAAGGTCGGCTGATGTGTTGTAAATCCTTTTGTTTGGACTTCCCCTTAAACAAATACAGGAACATAAAAGGAAGTGAATTATGCTCTCCTGTGTTTGGTTCCCTGTGAGTCTGATTAATTACATGTTATTTTAGTCGCTTCCTTCAAAATGATTCAGCCTAGAGGGCACCCAAGGTCTCAGGAAGTTCAAAGTCGGTGCAGGTTTGCTGTTAAAGCCACCTGACACTGGGTATGCTCCCCCACAGTGGTGTGAGGTAAGCAACCAGTGAAACCAGTGGAAAGCTTTTTGGTTTCACTTGACACTGAAAAGGTCAGAAAAGCATTACAAAACAAACTTATGGCACAGGGAAGGATCTCGTGTGAGTTTGGGAGCCTGAAGCTTTGGGCCTAATGTTAAGTTTAGTCTTGAACTGTTAAGGCTTAGGTCAAAGGTCAAATAGTCAATCATATGTTGGAGCTAAAATGGCTTCCTGTATTGTGTTTTTAGTCATCTGGTGTATTTTTCTTTGTGTATTTTCGTGGTTTTGTGCACTGTATTTTTCTTTAATTTGATGTTTTAAGAGTCATTTTATCTTTTATCGTTTTTGCTGTTTTGTGTATTTCTCAATTTGTTGGTTTTTGGAGTCATTTTGTTTGCATTTTTGTGTTTTTGTTCGCATTTTGTGCAGTTGTTTTTTTATGCTTTTGAAGTCCTTTTGCTAATTATTTTCTTTCTTATTTGGATTTTTGTTGTGGTTTTGTCTGCTTTTGGAGTCATTCGGTCTATTTATTTGTTGTCCTTGTGTGTATTTTTCTGTAATTCTGCATTATTTTGAGTCGTTTTGTGTATTACTGTTTTGTCTTTGTCATTTTCTTCCCTTTTGTATAATTTTATTGTAGTTTTTTTTTAAAGTTCTTTTATTTCTGTATAAATATGTAATTTTCTGTCTTTCTGTCGACCTTTTTTGTAGTTTTTTGTAAATGTACATGTTTTTTGGAGTCGTTTTGTATGTTTTTTTTACTGTTGTTTTGTGTTTTCAGACTGCTGCTATTGTTTGCTACATCAATTCATCTACATATTCAGTTCCTTTTTTTAGGTTTTTGTTCATTTGTCAGAAATGATCCTAAACCAACATATTGGTTTGAATATTTTGCTGCAGTTGTCACATCAAACTGTACAGTTTGATGTGATCCTGTTATAATAGTTGTAGTTTTTATAGAAGAAAATGAGTCAGGCAGGAGTGAGCAGCAGGATTTCTTCTCTTTTGGACGATGTCCAGATAATTAAAAGAGGATTATTATATATATGATCAGGCTGTGAGTGACTCAGGTGATAGACTTTAAATATAACAGTACTGGCTGCAGCCTTGCTCACAGTATATAGAAATATATAGAAAACTAATCAAAACAGACATTTACCGTAAAGTCCGTTCATCTAAGATTGAAATCTTTGTTTTTTTGTAGAAAAAAATGCCAAATAATCCACGGTTATCCTTTAACATCCTAATTTGTAAGCATGGTGATGACTGATGTGGGATTTTGGGAGACAATACCTATATTGTAGTTTTAAAACGATGAAATCCGAAAATATCGGCTGATATGTGAAATTAAAAGATTGAGGATATTTACTGTACATAAACACAAATTCTTATTTTACCCAAAATATTATTCAAAGACAAAGAATCAAAACACTACTAGAATTAAAATGTCAACATAAAGGCTGTAAAGCCACTGAAAAAAAATAAAATAAAAGGAAACATTTGCAAAATGTATTGCAAGAATACAATGTATATAAATATTATAAAATAAAGGTGCTGTAATCTCAAATAGTAAACATTGAATAATAAATACTGTATGTTTTTTAGAGTCATTTGATCTTGGGTTTTTGTTGTTTTGTGTAGTTCTGTCATTTTGTTTGCTTTTTATTTTTGGTGTTTTTTGTTCTCATTTTGTGCAGTTTGTTTTTTTTTTTGCTTTTGGAGTCATTTTGCGTATTTTTGTCTCATTATGTGTATTTATGTTGGGGTTTTGTGTGCTTTTTCTGAGTCATTCTGTACATTTAATAATTAAAAAAGGCTAAATGTAACTGCAAACAATGAACTAGTGACTTCTGTTCTATTTCTGACGGAAATATCCTGAACAAAATCGAAAATCATATTAAATTGCAAATCAAATGACACTAATTTGGGAAATCTGAATCAATAATCAATATCCAGCTCTATTCCTGATTGACTATGTGTTCGGGGTTCACTACTGCCTTTCTGGTCAGACGCTGAATTGCAGGTTGAAGTTAAGACGTTTCGTTCGGGTCTATAAACCCGTGTGTGTGTTTTATTGATTTGATACACGCCCCTCTCTCTAGTTCTCCAGGAATTGATCATTTATCTTTTTTTGTGATAAAGATATCATCACCTTTCCCTGCTGCATTCATCTGGATGAAGTAAAAAAAGAAATCCCTGACGGAGCAGAATGAAACTTTGTTAGCAGCTGCTCTAAGCGGTTTCCTGAACTCTGTGAGCCGGACCGTGACACTTCCCCTTATTGATATTGGAGTGATTTATGGAGCTGTGCTTCCCTTTGCCGTCCTCAAACTTTAATTTATTAAATACATCTGTGACTGTGGGTGCCTTTCTTTCAATACATTCACCTCTTTGATTTTTTTAATTATAATTTTTTAAGATAAGCAGATCCTTACGTTGTTTATTCTCTTGAAACTTCACGTTTATTCTGTATGTCTAAGTGTTTCTCAGATGGGGGTATGTGTACCCCGAGGTACACAATGGCACTACAGGGGGTACTTGAGAGAGAAAGAGTGGAAAATTTACAAATGAAAGCATTAAATAATGGGGTGTTATAATGTTTATTTTTTGTCAAAAATGATAATCACACTGGATATTACCAATAAATTATACTGAATATTAAAAAAAACTGAAAATCTACACAAAATGACACCAAAAATACACACACTATGAGAGAAAAATACTTACCATTACCAGCAACACACAAAGCGACAACAAAGACATATTTAATGAGAGAAAAACACACAATATCACTACAAAATACACAAAAATAACAGAAAAGATACAAAACGACATTAGAAACAACCAAACGACACCAAAAACACACACACAACGAGACAGAATAATTTAAATACTACCAACAAGACACAAAAACAACAACAAAAACACAGAAAAACAAGAGAAAAATATACTTAAACAACAAAAAACACACAAAATGATGATAGAAATGATCTTGATTACAACATGAACTGAAAATACAAGGGTCAGTCTGGAGGGAGATGACTGTAAATGATACAATCTATAGAAATAAATCTAAGAAGAAAGCACTAAATACTGTTTCAATCACTTATTTATAAAATGAGATTCTTTAAAATGTGTTTTATCACTCATTTATTTCCTCATCATGCTCTATAGTTGTTTTTTCACAGAATTCTGAGCAAAACGTTGTAGTTGGACATAAGGGGGTACTTGCATTCAGAAGTAAGAGAAAGGGGGTACTTGAGCAAAAGAAGTTTGAGAACCACTGCTTTGTTTTGATGAACGTCCAAATGCTTCTGTGAAAGCTCAAATAAAGTGGTTTTCCTCAGAGGGCAACACACATTTATCTTCCACAATCTGTTGAGTTTTTGCCGCCGCGAGATTTTTACTCACGTCGCGGCGAAATTGAGCCGTAACTCTTTCACGGATGACTTCTAATCACCAATTTTACAACTTTTTTCTTTTCTTTTTTTTCAAGATTTGCAACTTACCCGACGTGTTGCATGTTTATCGTCTCCCAGTCACATTGTTCTTTTTTGATTAACTTCATTTTTCATTCAGTTTATTACAGTCTGCATTGTGCTGTGACGTGCTTTACAAGCTTTGAAGAAGAGGAGGAAACTTAAGCCTCATTTACTGCTTTTTAATCTACAACAATAGCTTTTGATGAGCTTTAGTATTTTCTCGGTTGTGCACTTAAATGAAACGTGTAAGTTAGAAATGAACAAAGTGTTTTGGAGAGGTTCACATGTAGCAGTATTACTGCATGACTCACCAAATAACAAGTCAAGTGGATGATTGGAGTAGTTTTTCTTTTTATCCTACTTCACAAGATTTTAAAGCCTACTTCTTTCAAAAGTTTTACAGAATGAAACTTTCTTCTGATGATCTTATTACTGGTAATGATAAACTTGCTTTAAAATAAAAGTCAGGTACCAAAGTAATGCCAATCTTGACTGAAAAGTGGTCTGTGACTGATTTCTTTGTCCCTTAGTTTTGAGCTGAGGCGCAAAAAAAAAAAACAATCTTCTCTTTAATGAAGCATTATTTGTATTATAGACGTCAAGAAATATACCAAATTATTTTTTAGAGATATGTATTTAACAAAGTACATTTCTATATTGACATTATATTACATTATAGCCTACATGCTAATCTCTTACTGAGCTAACTATTTTTAAACCTATGTGAGAATTTACCAAATGATGGTTTTGAAGAATATTTATCTAAAACTGAACATTCTTTCCTGTATTTGAGTGTATTATTTGTTTGGACAAATGGGTAGGTAGATTGGGAGGGAAGTTGGTAAGTCGGTAGGTAGATTGGTTAATAGGTTAATAGGTAGGATGGTTAAGTGGTTGGTAAGTAGGTAGATTTGGTTGTACTAGGTGGACAGGTAGGGATATATTGGTAGATCTGGAAGATGGGGGAAAGGTTGATGGGATGATTGGTTGGAAGGTAGATTGGTTAAATGGTAAGTAGGGAGGGAGATAGATAAGGAGGTATGGTGGAATGATTGGTAGGTAGGTTAATATACTGAGGAAGGAAGGTTATGTTAATCGGTAGGATGATTAAGTGGTGTGGAAGTAGGTTAGTTAGTTAGATAGATAGATGGTTTAATTGGTATAGATTCGTTGGTAGATTGGTTTATAATGGGTAGATAAGAAGGTAGATTAGTAATAGGTACAGGGTAGTTTAGTTGCTATAAGTAAGTAGGTAGATTGGTTAATAATGGGTAGGTAAGAAGGTAGATTAGTTAAGAGGTACTAGGTAGTTTAATTGGTATACTGTAGATAAGTAGGCATATTGGTTAATAGGTAGGCAAGTATGTAGATTAGTTAGAGGTATAGGTAAGTAGGTATCGGTATAGGTAGTTTAATTGGTATTAATAAGTCAGTAGATTGGTTAATAATGCGTAGGTAGGTAACAAGGTAGATTAGTTAACAGGTACTAGGTAGTTTAATTGGTATATATAAGTAGGTAGATTAGTTAACAGGTACTAGGTAGTTTAATTGGTATAGATAAGTAGGTAGATTGATTAACGGATACTAGGTAGTTTAATATGTATAGATAAGTAGGTAGATTAGTTAATAATGGATTGCTAGCAAGGTAGATTAGTTTGAAATGTACTGGGTAGTTTAGTTGCTAAGTTGGTACCTACTTAGTTGGTAAGTCGGTAGATTAGTCGGTAGGTTAGGTTCTTTGGCTGCCTTTAAATAACTGTTTCATACAAATTAGCGTTTTTCTTTTTTCCTTTCAGTTTTTCTGAGATCGTTTCATTTTCAGTTTAAATCCACTGTCATAAACTCATGTATCCTCTCTGATGCTTTTTTTCTGTCTGTCTGTCTTCTTCTTAGCTGAGTTTTAATTTGAAGGCTGCTGTAACTCGATATGAATCCTATTGGGTTCCCCGTAGCAGTGGCCTTGCCCTCAGTGGTTCCATTAAAGCGTAATGAATGGAGGCTTTACTCAGAGGGAAGCGTCTGCACCTGCTGCTGGTGCTGGACTTCTCTTATCTTTAAAAATGTAGACACAGATTTGTGATTAATAAAAATGTAACTCATTCTACAAAAAAGAAAGAATGAAAGAAGCTGAAATGGAACCTTTCGCTAACTTTTACCACATTATGACACTACACTGCCAGTTTCTTATCTCATCTTCTCTTCAACATGTTTTTAAATGAGCAAACTCATCCTCACAGATGGAACAGTTGCGTGTGTGTTGTATTTTATTTTTCATCAGAACAAACAAGTGCTGGCTCTGAGAGGGACTGGAGCAGATCAAAGTGGTTCATAGTGGTGCGGCGCTGCTAAAATGTTCTGCTAAGTCGTTTTTAAGCACGTGGGAGGAGCCTATCAGTCTCTACTGCTCAGTATTCCGTCCATTTCTCCTAATATTACACACATCGATCAGCCGTAATGTAGCTTTTGCTGGCCAAATATCTCCAATCCACAGGGATATGGGCCAAAAAATAAACATGTTTTTTTAGGATACATTTGATTTTAATACAAATTATTGTAAAAATAAAAGCTTTAAGTATCTAAAGATGCACATTTAAGTCCTGAGTGATAAACAAAGCAGTGATGTGTGATGTTTTCAATGCTTTCCAGGCTCGCTTTGACCCTTTTTTCTCTGGAAAATTCCTCGACAACGACATAAAACAGTCAAAAACATGCATCTTAGTTTAAATTTGATCTGAATTCTGAGTGTGCGTCTTTAACCCTTCTATTATCCTTAGGGTTAATTTGACCCCATTCAGTGTTTATCATTCAAAAAAATAACAGTTGACTTTTTTCTTTTTGCTTCATAATTTATGACTTTTCCTAATTTGAACGGGTCAATTTGTATTTTGATAAGCGCATTGAAAAGACTTTGTTGTAAATTGCGCTATACAAATAAAGTTGAATTGAATTTGGCCCAAAGTTGTTTTAGCTGTGTAAAACGTGTTTCTCTGTTGTGCTCTGTGTGTATTGCAGTCTTCTCTCTCTCTCTCTCTCTCTCTCTCTCTCTCTCTCTTTCTCTCTCTCTTTCAATAAAATCTAGGAAAAGGTTTACTGTCAATGACATTTTGGAACAGCTCTTTCACAGTGAAAGTGATGTAGAGGAGACTTTATAGTGAATGACTGCAAATGTGTTACAAAATGGAGATAAAAATAAGTAAATAACTATATTTATGAGAGGAAAGGGTGGGTGGGGGCGGGGGGGGGTCACCAACATCAATCAATTGTGTGAGAGTCATGAATGTGTACCCCGAATTAGAAAAAGACTTGGATGAAAGATTTACAAGATACATTTACTCTAAAAGTGAAAGTTTGACCTGATGGTGGCGCTGCAGTAAAGGTCATATCATCACCACAACCAATAGGGTTCATACTCTACTGGTCATTAATGTTGTCAGTAAATCTGAGAAGATTTAGATGAAAACTCTTCAAGATAAATTAATTCTGAATTAAAAGTTTGGGCCTGATGGTGGCGCTGGAGAACAGGTGAAAGTTTTAATTATCAAGGGTTTATTTATGTATTCAACAAATAAACAAAGTGCCTGACACGTCAGATTGACCCCAAGGGTAAAATGTGTGAGTAATATTTGAAGAAGGTTAACCTACTTCTGTATTCTCTACTTGGCATAATTAAAGATGGATTCCTTTAATCAGACGTGTCCTTTGAGGCCATTATTTATCAGTCAACTTGCATCGTTTCAGCTCGTCTGCCAACACAATCTTATCAGCTGTTGATTATGTGTTTGCATTAGAGATCGACTGAATTAGGATCGGAGCCAAAAGACACAAAACGACACTTTGTCTTTCCTCTACGAAACACTGAGTCACATCACGGCTAGTTAGGAGTCGTCCAAAGAAAAGAAAATAAATAAAGAAACTGGAGCTCACATTAAACGATGCTAAAAACGTCTCAAATCTGGTTTCCACTTCCTCTGATGCATCCTATGAAAGTGATAGGAACGCTTTAATCGACCAGAGGACAGAGAGGAAGTGCTGTCACGCGTCGTATTAGATGTGCAATCTTATCCGATAAAGGATCTTTTAATGTCTGGGCAACGATTCTTTACATGGAGAAGGTGGAGACGACAAAAACCTGAACTTGTACAAATATTTCCTTTTCTAATCATTTAAAAAAACTATGTTTTTGTTAACATTATTTAGTTTCTACCTTAAACACATTGAGCTATTGATTGTAGGAGACCTTTGAACCCTCGAAGCACAACATCATCCAATTAGAGACGTGCGATATCGCTGAGTAATCAAAGCCTTGAAGTAATCTGATTTCTAAATTTCCAGTTATCTGAGTGGACTTTTACAGATTTAGCAAGACATGCTCCAGACAAAAGGTTTATTGTACAACTGGCTAGAGAAACATTTAAATGATCAAATAAATGGACGTATAAATAAATAAATAGATAAAGAGGCAAATAAATAAAGGAACCCCAGAGATTTGCGATAACTGTTTTTATTTTTTCTAAGATTTATTTACCTTAAAAATGCTTGATGTCTATTCCTGGCTAAATAAACACATAAAGGAACCCCTGAGAATTGCGATAACTAAAGTTTTTATTTTTTCTATGATTTATTTTTATATAAATTGTACATAAAACCATAAAAAATAATTCTAAATTTAAATTCTAAAGTCACTAACTAGTTTTAGAAGTATATTTCATTTAAAAAAAAATTTAATATGTGGATTTTTTGATCAGCTCTCTGTCCTTAAAGAGTAAAGGAAGCATCATACATTAAAGACGACTGAATGTTTCTTTAAATACAGTTTAAAATGTTCTTCCTAGTTTACATTTTGTAGTTAGCTATATGTTTTACCCTCCTTTGATTGTCGAGCACTGCTTGTGCTTTTTACAAGTCTTGTAACTTTAAAGGCTGTAATCTGATTGGACAGATCTCTCTTCAGTGTGATTTTCATCAGATGTTCGAGCACTGGAAACCTTTGAGGAATTTTATCTTGTCCCACAGAACGTGTGGCCCTGTGCTGGTTTAAGATGGGAGAAGATGATTGGCCAGTGCGTTCATTTGGTTTCTTTATGAGGCTCATCCAAGTCACCGCTGGATTTCAGTGATTAGGATCATCCAAATGAAAGCTGCTGTGGTTGTCATTCAGAAAAAAAAAATACATGACTGACTAATGCAGAATGAAAAACAAACTCCAAAAACACATAAAATCTCTCCAAAAACACACAAAATAGAAAAATACCTAAAGTGAATCCCATAGAAACACACAAAACAGCAACATAAATGCACAAAATATCTACAAAAACACTTGCTACAAAACATACAACATGACAAAAACACACAAAATGAAAACTAAAATCACAAAACAACAAATAAATGGACAAAATCACTTCAAAAATGCAAAAAACAAAGACAAAAACGCATAAAATCACTCATAAATACACAAAACCACTACAAAAACATCAAAAACACGTAAAACAACAAAAGAAATTCACAAAATCAGTTCATAAGCACTCAAGACAACAACATAAATACACAAAATGACCCGAAACACACAAAACTACAAAATCTATAACGACGAAACAATAACCACAAAAACACAAAAAATCACTCCAAAGACTCACAAAACAACATGAATACACAAAATCACCACAAAAACACAAACAAAACATACACTCAATCGAAAAAAACCAACATAATTACATGACATTCCAAAAACACACAAAACAACAAAATAAATGCACAAAAACACACAAGACAACAACAAAAACATGGAAAATCACCTCAAAAAACAGAAAAATACACAGAATGATGCCCAGAACACACAAAACCACAACAAAAACACACAAAAAGACCTTGAAAACTCAAAAAACAAATGCAAAAAATTCATCCTAAACAGGGAAAAAACACCAAACCACTCCAATACAACAAACACAAATGCCTACTTAAACTGAATTAAAATCTGAATATGAGAGGAGTTATTCAGAAGTTTGAACTCCTTTGTTGATCAGATCACGACGACCATCATCCTCGTCCTCCTCCTCCTCACTACTTTCCTTTGCCCAGAGTCTCTGCTGCTGTTCCTGGCACTGTCATCCTCTCCCTCAACGTCTTTAGAGCCCCCCTGGGTCCTGGGTCGCTGGGGGGGTTGTGAAGTGGAAGAGGCTTTTGGAGAGCTTTCTCGTGCTTTAATGTTGGGGGCCACAGCCAGCTACAGCGACTCAGCAGGAGCCCGTCTGTGGGGCTTTGCTGAGTCACTCCCATCTAATGGAGGACATCTGCTGCAGCTTTTTAATGGCCACATATCGTACTTGGAAAGGAAGGGGGGGAACTTTTGGGAAGTGGAGACCTGGGGGGGTTATGGTAGTAGTTTATTACATTCACACTGGGACAGGTGTGTGTGCTAATAGCCATCAGGTGAAAAGGAGATTTCACTACACAATAGACTCAAACAATAATAATGTTTGTTTACATTGCTCAACATCATTTATTTTGTGTGTTTACACACAAACGGGTGCTGTAGTGTTGCTGCAAATATCTGTAAGATGAATGGAGTGTTTAACCGAACCAGGCTTTCTGTTGTCTGTTTGGAGTCAATTTGTGTTTTATTTTTGTTGTGGTTTTATTTATTTATTTATTTATTTGTTGTGTATTTTTTTTCTTGTTTTGTGCGATTTTTGTTCTCATTTTGTGTATTTATATTGTCTTTTTTTTTTTTTCTCTTGTCATTTTCTTAACTTTTGATGTTGTTTCTTGTGTTAAAGAAGTCACTTTCTTTAGTTTTTGTTGTTTTGTGTGATAATAATGTCATTTTGTGCATTTTTGCTGTCATTTTGTGTATTTATGTGGTCTTTGTGTGTGTTTTTTTTCTGTTTTTACTTTGTGTGTTACATGAGTCATTTTGTGTACAAATTGAGGCCTAACATGCACTTAACTAACCACAAATTATTTTCCTTCTATTTTGGAGGTAGTCTGTATAGCCCAGAGGTGACACTGAAAGCTCTAAATTTACTTTCACACACTGATGTTGAACTTGCAGCATCAAACACTAACCCTTGACTTTCCCTGATCGTTTCATCCACTTTCCTGGATGATGTCTGCAGCAGAAACTGATGATATCTTTTAAACTATTATCAATTGATCTCTTTAAACACGATTACGTACAAAGGAGCATTTGTTCGCTGGTGAAATCACTGCTGCTTCCTCTCATTCTTCACTAATTACAAGGAAACATTTGATCTCCAGCTCAGAACAGTTGATGGGATTTTCCTGAAATGACTTTCTCACTTCAGTTTTGACACTTCGTCCTTTCTCTCCTCCTCTAGTGTTCAGTAATTAGTCAAGTCGCTTGCACACCAGTGACGGCGCTGATGTAAAGCTCACTACACAATGCTTGGCCCATGAAGTGACTGGTTGTTTCTTCTCCTGCAGGTTTCACTGTAGTCTGCTCCAGGGCATCTGCTGCAGTCATGTTTAGGAACAGCTTGAAGATGCTGCTGACGGGGGGGAAGGCCAACCGCAAGAGTCGCAGCAGTGGTGAGTCCGTCGCACAAAGACAGCGTTCCTGTATGTGTCTTAGCAGAATTGTGGTTCATGGCTCTGGGATTGGTCAACTACACCATTATGTGGAGCAGCTTTTTCGGACAGAAGGATGTTTGTAGCAGCGACGAAAAGCATTTAGATTAGACATCGGCAACTGGTCTGAAACGCCCTAGCACAAAATAACTCCAGTTTTTAACAAGTGCCAGGGCACTTGTTAAAAACACACAGAGCATTAATCAAAAACACGAAACGCCCAAAAACACTCTAAACAACAACAAAAATATGAAACAATGACAGAAGGATGCACAAAATAACATATAAAACACACAAAATGACAGGTAAAATACACGGAATGACTCTAAACTGACACAAACAATAACAGATTTATACAAAATGACATGAAAAACACACAATATTACTTTCAAACACACAAAATGACAAAAAAAATACATACAATGACCAAAAAAAATTCACAAGATAATGCCAAAAGCACGCGCGAGGATGTAAAAGTTTTATAGTTACAGAAAAATACACAAATGACTCAAAACAGCACAAACTCTTTCATGTTTCCTGTTTTAATGCTCAGATTGGTCACTTTACTAAATACTGACAGGAATATTGATCATGTGACCCTTGGATCAGACAATCCGCTGTGACAGAAGGTGTTTCATTCACTGCTAATGCGTGCACAGGTGAAAGTGGTATTACACTCACAGTGATATGTTTGGTTCCCACCTGCTACAGTCACCCTCAACATTGCTTTCCTCGCTGTAGTTTATTTTGGCTGCGTCGCTGCTCCCTCCTCGTCTCACTGATAGAAACCCTGCAGCGTAATGACGGCTCCTCATTGCAGCTGTAATGAAAACGCTGATTTATTTCATTGTGATGCAAACGCGTGTCTTCATGCAGGTGCAGAGCAGAGGTTGTCTAAGGTTGAAAAAGCTCAGCCTGTTGAACCATGGAATTCAATTCAACTTTATTTATAGAGCACAGAATACAACAAAGTCATCTCAAAGCGCTTAACGGTATAAAATTCATAGTAAGAAAGAAAGAGAACCCAACAAGATCCACATGAACAAGCATTTAGTGACAGTGGGAAGAAAAAACTCCCTTATTTTGTTTTTATAACTGGAAGAAATCTCCGGCAGAACCAGATTCAGAGGTGGCAGTCATCTGCCTCTACAGGTTGGGGTTTAGTGAATAGAAGGACAGTCAGAACAGGATGGAGGGATAGACCATCAGAGTGTCCCAGACTAGTTGAGCCATAAACCATTGGCCAGGAACCACCAGCTATAGCATCAAGACACCTGAAACAGAAAAGAGAGCGAGGAGAAGGCACAGACTGCAAGGAAAACATGGTACACTATGATACACTCGTTTCTAGTGGTTAGGTTAATATTAATATTAAACGTATTGCGGCCTCCACCATGCTCTGAAATGCTACCACTTCACACAAGGTTTCGCCTTGTACTGGGCGCACGTAGTGATCTCATCGATCACTACAGAGGAGATGCTTGTCTGCTTTAAGTATCGCAATCATACGATGTACGCTTTAGTAAATAAGTAGGTTTTTAATGTAACGGTCTCTCTTAATGTTTTGAGGTGTTGACCATTTACGTGTAACAATAGGACCATTCCATGTCCATTTTAGGTTGTTGCTCTTATACCATATATGCTTTAGCAAATAAGTAGGTTTTGAGTTTACTTTTAAAGGTGGAGAGAGTAGCAGCCTCTTGTACTAAGACTGGGAGCTGGTTCCAAAGGCGAGGAGCCTGGTAGCTGAAGGCTCTGGCCCTTGTTCTACTTCTGGACACTTTAGGAACTTCCAGGAGACCAGCAGACTGAGAGCTGAGTGATCTGATAGGGCACTGACAGGTCACTAAGATATACAAGAGCTAGATCATGTAGAGCTTTGTATGTTAACAGGAGGATTTTAAACTCTATTCTAGATTTTACAGGAAGCCAATGAAGGGAAGCCAATACTGGAGAAATATGCTGTCTCCTGTTTGTATCTGTTAGTATTCTAGCTGCAGCATTCTGAATTAACTGGAGACTTTTTATGAGTTGCTAGAACATCCTGAAAGTAGGGAGTTACAATAATCTAATCTAGATGTAACAAATGCATGGATTAATTTTTCAGCATCACTCTGGGCCGAGATATTCCTGATTTTATTATTATTATTTTTTCTTATTACGGAGGTGGAAGAATGAATAGAGGTAACTTACAAAGTTCTTCTAAACTGATCAATCTCATTGATATTTCTCATACACAAAGGAAAAGCATGTTTGCATTTGTCAATAACAATAAGTCCAGACAACAGAAATCCATTCTTTGAAAGTATGTTGTATTGATAAACAGTTAAACAATGTTTTTTCTAAAGATTTCCAAAGCCACAGTGAAATGTTTTTATTTCCAATACAGGATTCCATTAGCGACTATGAAGCCTCATTGATTGGATTTTAATCATCATTTACACCCAATACATTAACACGAGTCAGCATTTACTAAGAGTTTTTAACTCACAATGATGTGTACAGATTCTAAAAAACTAATTCAATCTGTTGTACTTTCTAGTTTTACACACTGTTGTTTTTTCGTCTTTTTCTTTCTTTCTCGTCTTTTTTTCTTCATCTTCTTTCTCTTCTTTGTCTTTCTTTTCTTCATCATCTTTCTCTTCTTCGTCTTTCTTTTCTTCTTCATCTTCTTTTTCTGTCTTCTTCTTCTTCTTGGTCTTCTTTTTCTTGGTCTTCTTCTTCTTCTTGGTCTTCTTTTTCTTGTTCTTCCTCATTACCCACATTTAGTCTGGTTTTGCCAATCAAATGCTGGCTCCTGATTGGTTGATGCAAGATGTTGTCTTCAGCAGGTGTACTACCTTCTTTCTTCTTCTGCATATTTTTGTTCACACAACTAAGCTTGTGTGATTGGATTGTGCACTTCCTGTTTCAGGAGTGCCAGAGCTCAGATCTATGTGTTGTTCTTTGATCTGCATTTGGAGAAATACTTTGAGCCCTGAGTTACTAAGCTCTCCAATGGCACTTTTTAAATTGAATAGCACAGATAAGCTGCGTGATGACTGTGAGTTTCTCCAACGTGGCACTCTGGGTTTTATCGCCTCAGTGAAGGCAATAAGATTTGTGTTGGGTATTTCACTATCAGACTCTATCATTAAGTTTATTCTTCTTTGTCCAACATTTCAAGATCTTCTGTGAAAGTTCACTTGTGTGTGACTGTAATCTCTTTGAAGATTCAGACAGCTCAGGCCAAATAAACAGATGCTGTTCCTGAAAAGACATTTCCTATGGAAATGTCCCTTAATCACATGACTTTTAGAGTCTTCTTGGGAAATGTGGAGGAGTCGGTCTCCTTTCGGAAGCATTTTGGGTAAATTCTTGACGGCAGTTGCCTACACGCTCTCATCAGGAGGGATGGAGATGTAGGCCCAGGCTGGAAACAAACTCACCAGCGTGACTTTGCAATTACAGTTTATGGCAGCAGCTGATTAGAAAATGAGAAATGAGGTTGAAAGGTCAAAGCGTCTGGACAGAAAACAGTATCATGACTAATGAGTTGGAGACAGACGGACTAAATAGTACCGGTTGTGCAGATGGAAATTCCACTCCTGTTTGTGAAGTTTGATGAGAAGAATGTGTTTTTTTTTTTTTACCTCAAACCGTCAACTTCTACAGAACTTTGAGTGATTGTAGAGATCTTTGATATTAGCTTCCTGCCGATATACGATATGCCGATAATCAGAGGTCACAGAAAAAGTGGTAAAAAAAAGATTCAAAGCGGAAATATTTGCTTAAAAGTGGCAGAAAGGGGGTGTTTAAACTGGCAAATAATGGGCATGACAAATCGTGAATTTGGTTAATTGGCAAAAATAAGCCAGAAATATGGTGGAAAGAGGTTAAAAGTGACAATAATGGGACAACATATGTGACATTAGGTGGAAAGAGTGGTGGAAAGGGTTTATTAATGCCAAAAATGTCTTGAAAGTGGAAAAAATTTGCAGAAAATGCATTGAAATTTGATGATGTGCCAGAAATGGGAAGAATGTAGCAAAAATATGGCAAGAAAAAGTGATGAAAATAGGTTAAAATTTGGCAAGTTTGGTGTAGTTGCAGAATGTGGCCATACCAGCCTGTCATTGGCCGATCTTGTTAGATCTCGGAAGCTAAGCAGGTCTGGGCCTGGTTAGTAGTTGGATGGGAGTGCACTGAGAATTCCAAGTGTCACAATGGGGGACAGTCGCTCCAGTGGTGTCTGTCATTGTGTCTTTGGGCAAGGCACTTCACCCACATTGCGTAGTATGAATGTAGTGTTGGTGGTGGTTGGAGGGGCCGATGGCGCACTATGGCTGCCTCGCTTCTGCCAGTCTGCCCCAGGGCAGCTGTGGCTACAATAGTAGCTTACCACCACTAAGTGTGGAGTGAAAGAATAATGCCTTAATTCTGTAAAGCGCTTTGAGTGTCTATGAAAAAGTGCTATATAAAATCCAATGCATTATTATTATTATTATTATTATTAAAAAGGGTAAAAAAAAGGGTAAAAAAAGCAAAAATTAGCTGAAAATATTAAAATATTTTTAGTTTCTTGAATCCATCTGGTGTCTCGCCACCCCAAGGTTGAGAAACCCTGCTCTAATTGTTTGAAAAGATGATCATCATGATATGTAGGATTGCAGTTGAACCAAACATTTCCATGTCTACATAAAATCCAGCACAGAGGCAGACTGATCTTTAAACACCTGTAAAGCTTATGTTGCCACTGTGCACGTGTTCTTAACATTCATATGCAACTGAAGCCCAAAGTCCACGTGTTTCTCTGCCCTCGTATTCTTTGGTCTGACTGTCTGTGGTCATGCTCGTCTCCTCTTCCAGTAACGGCGAGTGGATATGCAGCAGGTGCTTTAAAGGAATCAAACGAGTCCCCCTAATTACTCGGCTCTAATTGATGGCCCATTTTCCTCAGTGGCTCAGAAATCTAATTAGAGATCAACAGATCAGCAAACACACTTTAAGCTTGATTGCATAGACAGGAAGTCGCATAACCGTCAGAGCCCGATGCGACGCTCAGGCATCATTAAAGCTTTGTGGACGGATTGTGTTCCAAGTTCTTTGTTAGGCAGATATATCACCCAATAACAGTCTCTGTGAAAGTAATGAGGGCTTTCTCAGGCTTTTCACAACCTTTATAACCTTTAAAAAATATGTTTTTAATTCCAACTTTGAAGTGTCAGGAATAAATGTTTTAAAGCAGTAAGTTTCACATTTACTTTTTCATTTTTTTACATTTTTTTTTTTACGTTTTAGGTAAAATAAGGACTTGACTCACTAATATTAAAGCATTGTAATTGTATAAAATAATATTGATGCTTCAAAGAATAAATAATTTAAAATATATGAAAATATTTGTTTTCTAATTTTGACATTTTAGGTTTTTCCCTTCCGACCCAGAAACAAACAGTCTACTGGGCTGCGACCCTGTATTGGTAACCAAAGTTTTACATCTTACACTATTTTAATAAACAATTACCAGTAATTGACACTGTGTATTACTGCCAAGTATTGAATTAATAGAATGCAGAGATTTTTAAGAAAAAACTAACAAATTACAAAATGTCTTTAATCTTTCAATTTTTTTCATTTCTACAACTTACTGTTACTAAGGTTACAGGAGAGCATTTTAAGGTCAGTTGAGTGTCTTGCTTAGGGACCTATAGTAGTAGTGATGAGCTTGATAATTGCAGAATACTTAAATAATAAGATTAAAATGAATAAAAAAGGGATAATAAAGCTTTGTCTTAATTTTCATTTATTGCTTACCTCAGTGATGCACGCTGCTATGTATTTATAAAACAGTATGCTGAAAATTCAGTGTACTTCTGAATCTAATAAATATGTTGGATGAAATGATGCTGCATATTTACATATATATGGCTGTTTACATGTAAAGTGAGCTACGGAATATCCAGTTAGCATCAGCAGCGGCATCCAACTCTTTGAAATAAATCATTTCACCTCGTGGTAATATAATCAGATGGATGTTAGAGGAGCAGAAGCTGCTTAACGCGGGGCTGATTCTGGCTGATCTCCATAGAGCGACAGCTTGGCACCCGCTGCTCCACAGAATGGCAGAATGGGCCCTTCCTTCCTGTAGAAATGAACCCAGGGAGTGAATGGATGGATTTGGGATGCACGGAGGACGCCACATGCAACGCTTCCCTCTCTGCAACGCGAAAAATGTCAAGCGCGCTGTGACTTTAAGATGGACGAATAATCACGCAGCACTGGCTAACAGCATTTAAATCAGATAGAAAGTGCCTAACACAAAGAGAGAAAATTACTCTAAAAACAAACAAATCATTAATTAAAATCACAAAATTTACCAAAAACACACTAAACGAGAAGAAAGATACACAAAATAACAACCAAAATTTAAAAAACAACCAGAAAGTACACAAGATGACACTAAAAGCACACGCAAGGATGTATACGTTTCATAAAAATACACGGAATAACATAAAAACACCCAAGAAGACCACAAAAAATCTGGATTAATTGACCAAAAATACACAAAACTACTTAAAAACACACAAAAAGAAAACAAAAACACATAGAATGACCAGAAAATATACAAGATAACACCAAGAACACATAAAAGGATGTTAAAGAAATTATGAAATTACAGAAAAATACACTAAATACTCATAAAGCACACTAAATGACACCAAAAATACACAATATGACACAATATGACGGTCAAGATACTCAGTATGACTCTAAAATGACATAAAAATACACAAAATAACACGTTTGGTGTTATTAGACAGCAGTGGCGGTAATCAGGTGCTGCTATTCAGTAATGTTTCACCTTGAAATGTGTATAGATTTCTTCTTGTTATCCAACAATGTAGCACATGCAACTACATGCAACATTTGTTTAATATCATTTAGACGAGTCTCTAATTTTCATCATAGTCCCGCCATACATGCAAATGTATGGTATATTATATATGGTTCCAATCAGGCTCTTTGTGTTTCACTCTCCTGGTGCAGACTGTAGCCCTGGAAGCAGACATGAATCTGTGAGTCAATATGGCTCACAGCTGTTGAGAAGCGCTCTGACCTTTGGTCACTGAGAACAACAGTGTGATGTCTGCAGCCTCCTCCAGCTCATTTAGCTTTCTTCCCTCCGCTGTTGACATTCAGAGGTGCCTTTATGCAGCAGTGGTGAAGCAGCAGTTGTGCACGGTTAAAAGAAGAGAAGCTGCAGCGTCCAGCCTCCTCGTGTAGACCAGTGGTTCTCAACCTTGGGGTCAGGACCCCATCTGTGGTCACGAGACACTGGGAGGGCGTCGCCAAATGCCTTCAAGAAACTACAAATATTTGAGCCAATTTTTGCATATTTTTACCCTTTTTCTGCAACTACACCAAACTTGCCATTTAATGCATTTTTGCTACAATTCTACCATTTTTGCCACTTCACCATTAAATTTCAAAGTCTTTTCTGCATCTTTTTTCACTTTCAAGACTTTTTCAGCACTTAAAAACCCTTTCCACCACTTTTCCCACCTAATCTCACATATGTTGACCCATTCTTGTCACTTTTAACCTCTGTCCACCATATTTCTTGCTTATTTTTGCCAATTTAACCACATTCACGATTTGTTATGCCCATTATTTGCCAGTTTAAACTAATTTTTCCTACTAATTGTTCTAATATTAACACTTGGAACCCTTTATACCACTTTTTTGGTCTGTTTTTGGCTACTCTAATTTGAAACTGTTAACCAATTTCTGTGGGTTTTAAAATTACCATTTCCACCATTTTGGAAAATAGAACAATTAGTTTAAACTGCAAATATTGGGCATGACAAATCATAAATATGATTAAATTGACAAAAAAAACGACCATGAAATATACTAAAAAGAGGTTAAAAGTGACAATATATATGACATTAGGTGGGAAAAGTGGTGGAAAGAGTTTATAAGATAAAAATGTGTTGAAAGTGGAGAAAATGTCCAGAAAAGGCATTGAAATTAGATGTAGAAGTGGCAGGAATGGGAGTAATGTAGCATAAATGCATTAAAAGGAGATAAATATGGCAAGAAAAAGTGATGAAAATAGGTAAAAATATGGCAAGTTTGGTGTAGTTGCAGAAAAAGAGTAAAAATAAGCAAAAATGGGCTCAAATTGTTCAGAAAATATTCTTTGTTTTTTGAAGGGATCTGGGGACCCCTTCCCAGTGTCTCACAACCCCAAATAAGGTCCTGACCCCAAGGTTGAGAACCCCTGGTGGAGACTATGAATGCATGGGTATAATCGCTCGGTCTCATCAGAGTTAGGCTGATGAAGTGTTTACTGAGCTGTCGCTGAGGCTCTTAACTTTGTCCGTCTCTTCAGAGGATTGTTTGATGTCATTTCCTCTAAAGCTCTAAGGAACAAACAAATGATCATTTAAACCGTGCGTGTGCGTGCGTGCGTAAAACCTACGCACACAGTAAACATGTCAAAAGTCCCTGACGTTTTTTTTTTTTTTTAACTACTCGTCGATGGAACTGGTTGACACGACCCTGCATCACCTGTGGCCTGGTATGCAGCGTTGCCGTGGCAACAAAGCTGCGACTAAACGAAAGGACGTTGAAGGTCAAAGTGAATTCGAACTGCAGACGTGCTGTGGAGACTGTGGGGGAGGGGTTATTGAGAGGTGTCAGAAGTGGCACTCGCCCATCGTGTGGTGTGTGGGAGGCACTTATTAGCCCATCATTAGGCCCACACGCCTTCATTAACGATCTCCATGGACCCTAAAGATGGAGACAGACTTTATAATGAAGGCAGTGAATCCTTCCCTTCTTTTTTTATCTGGATTCAAATAATCATGTTAGACTCAGTTCTAATATTAAGATGAAATAAAATATTTTAAAGGGAAAGTATTATGAAAAATGCACTTTATAATTGTTTTGCTACAGTGATGCACATTCCTTTAGCCTCATTCAGAGGGTCAAAATTGAAAAAGTTCTGTTTCCTTCCTTGTTATTCCACAATTTGTAAAAAGTCAGTTCCAAATGGGTGAGTTGGATTTTTCTGGCATTGTGACTAGGGATAGATATCCCAATACAACTTTTTCATCTCCAATATGATACCGATATTGCAGCCTTGCATATCGGTCGATACCGATATTGATACGATACGATATCAGCACGAATCATACATACAGTACTTTTATTATTTATTTTGTAGTGTGGAATGTTAGTGATGTTACTCAAACAGAGAACAATAGTCAGCAACAGTTGGATACTTTGTTGCAGTGTGAACCACAGTCGTTGGAGCGGAGCATTTTATCGGAACGCTCATATCGGTGATTTTAGATGCAGTCCGATAAAATCCGATTTTCGTTTTCTTGCTGATACTTACAACAAATTGAACAATCAAAGATATATTGACGAGATGAAGGTTTTCTCTCATTTTTGACTAAATTGTTCCTTTTTGCTTCCAAATGTACAATTATATCCTGAGGAATATCCATCTGAAGTAGAATGTTGTGCCCTATGGGGTTAATTTTGAAGTTATTAAGTGTTCTTGAATCTCTAATGAGTGAGGCCCTTTTTAGCACGGCTACATGATGTTATTTTTTAACTTGGAATTAGTTATTCTGAATTAAATAATTTGGAATTAAAGTGTCCTGCTTCGTGTTTACATGGTTATAGTAATTCCCGAACTGTGCAGCAGTATGGGGACACATTTACTCCGTCTCTGGGTCTTGATGTCACCCGTCCGATGAAGCCAGTTCTATTTGCTGATCTCCATGTGTGTGATAAGTCCATGTGTCTGTGTTAATATCAGTATGTTTATTCCTTCGTCCATCCCCTTTTTTCATTATATCCATGTCTTTTAAGGCTCTTATTAAATAGTGTCAGCTCTATTCACGGCCACCATGTTGTATTATGTCGTCACCCAGCACATCATTGCCGCAAGTCGCACATGCGCAGAACGACCGGAAATAACTTAAAGCGTAATTAAGTGTTATTAACTGTTTACAAAAAAGAGGAATTATTTAATTCAGAATTAAAAACGCAATAAACCAGCCACCTAATTCTGCTTTAAAGAGGAATTAAAGCTCTCATGTAAACATGGCCACTGGTGATGTTTAATCATAAAAACTTTCAACATCTCAAACGTCAACTTCTCCAAAAAGGTTTTGTGAGGAGCTTTGCTTGCTAGGTGACATTTAAGAGGCTGAGGCTGTTCCTCAATGTGGTTCTTTTGTGAAGGGGAGTCATGTGGAGCGTGATGTGTGGGTGAAAAGCTCTGGTCTAACCCCTCCTCCCCCTATCATCACAACATCAATAGCTGTTACTGGATTTCCTTTTCTTTTTATAACTTCACCATTTTCATCAGCATTTCTCTCTCTTTTTCATGCAGTCACTTCTGATAGTTGTTTTGAGATTGGCTTTAGTGCCCATTATAATACTTTGTTTAAAGGGTTAATGGCTGAAGTGTGTGTTTGGAAGCTAGTGTTAATTTAACTTTTTGGGGTATTTCCCACTTTGAATGAAGGTGAGCTTTCAAGCCCCACCTGCCCCCATTGCCCCCCAAATAATGTTGACAAATAACACATTTTCAAATGTATTGAACTAACAGGGAACAAGTAACATCATATTTCTGTATTTTTCATCTATTTTGATCATGTAATGCACATGTGTCAAACTCAAGGCCCGAGGGCCAATTCTGGCCTTTCAGAGCATCTGGTTTGGCTCTCAGAAAAAAAGTAAAAATGACAGAGAAAACATGAATTATTGTGTAAATTATCAAATAATTCAGTTTCAAGAACTTCTTTTGTTGTTGAAAGAATTTTTTTTCCAAAATCATGAAATTCTTCTTAAATCATTCCACAAAATCTACCCAAATTAAATACAGTTGGTCAAAAAAATGAATTCATCAAAGGACATTTAAGTATTTGTCACTAATTGCTTGGAATTTGTTGAAGCCTTCCATACTGTATGTATGGAATATTTATAACTGGAAGCGCAAACTTGGGCACATTAATGTTGAAATTGTTAGTTTTCCCACCTACAATGTAATGTATGAAATATAGAATAAGATGAATTATTATAATAATTATAGCATTATGAGCTGCCAACCTTTTTCAATATTTCTGCTGCTGCGCCTGATGCAATTCTTCTTTTTTTTTTTACTGTGAAGAGAAATTTCCCCCCTCAAAAAATGAGATTGCGATAACGGTTATGATAAAGCTCCCCTCCTCCAAATGCAATGGCAGTTGGAAGAGAGAGAGAGAGAGAGAGAGGCCTGCTGCTCATGTGTGTATGTGTGTGTGTGTGTGTGTGTGCACTGACACCCAGAGCTCACTCTCCCTCCCTCGCTGCTCACATTGTTGAAAGCTCTCAGCCTGTCTGGGCTGTTCACAGCTTCTCTCCTCCCTCCTTCCCTTTCCTCCCTCTCTCCGTTTGCTTCTTTTTCCCTTTTTTTTCTTCTTTTCATTTCTTTCCTAAACCCTTTCAGTCTCCTCTTTTTTTGGTTCAGGAGCTGCTTTACAATGTGTCAGGATTTTTTTATTGCCTAGGCAGACACTACAGCTGCTTGACTGACAAAGGTGAGCTGCATGTGCCAGGGTGAGAGGATGGATGGATGGATGGATGAATGGATGGATAAATGTGGGGAGCGTTGGAAACATGAATACTGTTGAATCCACTGTGAAATGTTTCTCTGTGCTGTATCATTCCGCTGTGCATGAACCCATCTCTTCCTTTGATAGGGAAAGGCTTCCTCTGTGTGTGTGTGCTGTGTGTGTGTGTGTTGAGCATGTGGCTGATGTCGCAGGTGTCACCTTGACCCAAGACTTCAGCATCTCAGTAATAATCAGTGTGCTGACATGTCGTGCCACACCTTGACTCAGCGTGTCACTGTAGGAGAGGAGGAAGTGGAATAAGTGTTGGGATGCCACAGTCTGGAACACATTGGTACATAGATGAGCCCTGATTTTTAGATGATCAATGTTGCTCCTTATCTCCCCGTTGTCCCTTTATCTGACGACTACTTGTTTTTCCAACCTGGTTCTATTTGACCAAAGCTTACCCACAATATATTTAATGTAGACTTGCAACAAATGGACAGTTTTCGGCTTACATCAATTTCCTAAAACATACGGGAAAGTACAGAGCAATAAAGGCATGGAACCCCTTACCATTGGTGTTGCCTAAATGAAGATAAGTGTTTGGCCTTCTTATGAATTTAAATGCATTGATGATTTGCCTGTAAATATGATTGTATTTAACCTGGAACCCAGTAAGACTAGCTGTGCTCCAGGGTACAGCTAATGGGGATCCTAAATAAATAAACATATGCACTTGATTTTCCTATTCAGGGTATACCCAATTCTGTTTCCCCCTGTCCTGTGGGGTTCCTCAGGGCTCTGTTCTTGGACCCCTTCTGTTTAGCCTTTATAGCTATAAGGTTGATTATCAGAGCTATGTGGATGACACACAACTATATCTATCACTGAACCCAGATGACTGTGGTCCCATAGAGGTGTTACGTGACTGCGTAGAAAAAAATAAACTGCTGGATGAGTGAAAACTTCCTTCAACTAAACAAACTAAACTTCCCAAAATCATGCCATAATTGATTTGTTTGGACTGATTAAGTTAAATCTAGTTAATTGTAATTTTCTATGCTTCAGAACTTGAAACAGCACACTTAAAGGTGCAGTTGGTAACTCGTAAAAGTGACTTTTTGTCATATTTGCTAAAACTCTCACTATGTAAAGACAGCATTACATTAAACTAGTAATAGAAAAAAAAACAGGCTCATTAAGTCCCACCTACTACTCATATTGCAAATTGCCAGAATACACCGCGACCGAGCAAAAGGAACCAATCAGAGCCAGGATTGTGTTTGATGGACTGTCTGACAGCTGTCGATCACAATCCCCCACCCCCTTCCGCTTCACATCTCCGAAAGTCAATACCTGCGTGTTACGGCCCAGGCTTGTTTGAGCCACCACAAATAAGAAGGGGGGACACAACGTCAACATTTAAGCTCATATGAGCACTTTTATTTACACCAGGTGATTGGAAGTGTGTGTGATTGCAGCAGCGTGACCTGACGTGGCCGAGCCACAGCAAAGGTATTGTGCCTATGGAACTCAGTTCAGAGGAGGAGATGAAGGAAGGTGGAAGCGTGAAGACACCAAATTCTTCCTGGTTGCTGTTGTTTTATTACAAAGTATCAGACGATATCTTTATGAAGTTATTTATCAGTTTTGTTGTGTGGTTTACACACCAACCTCCTCTGGGGTAGGGACTTTTGAGGCATGGCAGGAGAGCAGTAGAGAAGGAGGGGGAGGGATCTGAAAGTTGTACTCCTTCAACTTGCCGACTGCACCTTTAAATTTCAGCGAAGCTTGATTGTATACAATCTTGCAAAATTTCCTAGACAAGGCAGTTTTGCGAGATTTAGTAGTGAGATTTTGCGTAGCGAGACAAACTAAACGTGACAAAATCATGCCAGAATACAATAATAGGGATTGATTAGGTTAAATCTGGTTAATTGGAAGTTTCTACGCTTCAGGATTTGAAACAGTACACTCAAATTTTGCCAAAGCTTGGTCTCTTATGGTCTCGCAAAGTTTCTAGGAAATTTTGCATTATATTTGACAAGTCCATCCATTTATCTCCAAACACTTGCTACACATTTAACCACCCAATTAATGAAGGACAAATGGTGAAAATGTCTGATATTCTCAACCCAAACTTGTTGGTGAAATTCTGTCCATTTTCTGTAATCAAGGGAAATTGGAGGCTTTGTATTCATCGACTATTTTAAGGAGTTTTGTAAAGATGTTGGTTTCTGTTGTGCCCGTCTAGTATCTAGACCTCTGAGGTTTTAACATTAGCAGTTAGTCTTTTGGTTCTGTGAACTAATGTCATCATTGAGCTGGTGTTATCCAAGTCTTCACCTTGTTCATCCAGCCTGGTTTGTGTTTGTTTTCTGGCGTTTTACACTGTTTTGGTGACAAAAGGTAAGGGACATCTATGAGGTTTTTATTCTGCTTGAAATTGCACAATAATCTGTGAACTGAGGTTGCTTCTGTTGATGTTTCTTATTGAGGCTTAAAGAGATGTGACATGGCAAAGGAACATCTACAGATTCCGTTCTTCAATCAATTATCTTTCCTTTAACTCCAAAACATGGTATTTTCTGTGGTGTTTTTCATAAATGTCTATGTTGAGCTAAAAGTTGTGTCTGAACAAGGCATTTCAGTTCTAATGTGATGAATGTCTTCCTTTCGTACCTCAATCGTCCTCCTTTTTCCCCTTTTTTTAACACCTCAAATGACTTCTTTGGAGAATTGCTGTTTAAAACTTTATCAGTGACTTTTTTGAGGACTTTGATATCTGGAGTTTCAACGGGTGAAGGGATGTGGAAAATCAAATGTATTCAGGTCCCAGAGGGGGAAATACATATCAGCACAGAGATTCTCTCTAGTGGACTCTAGGTGGATCTCGGGCCTTGTTTTGTTTCTTCAAGAAGGTACATTTCAAAGGGGGGCGTCTAAAAACCCTGCAATGGATTCCCGTTGATGCCGGAGTTGCTCACCCGGCCTCTTCCTTTTCAACATGGCTCTTTTCCGGCCTTTATTAGTGATCACATCTAAGTGAACTGATTGTTAAATACCCGTCTTTGGCTTGAGTTTTGACCCTTTTTCTTTTCTGCAGTAATCCAACACAGCGTTACTGGAACTGCCATCTCATGATCCCCAATGACTCCCAAACAACACCCAAAGATACTTGACAAACATACTTGCACCTTTTTCACTGATCCCTTCTTATTTTCTGTTACTCACCCATTCACACTAATGGAGATAGAGCTTCTAATGCTTCGTTGGGAGAAACTTGGAGTTTATTGCCTTGCCCTTAAGCAAAGAGAAGGGCATACTCAGCACTCAATCTACAGAGTTCTTAATTAAAAGACAACACACCCTTCCAGCCTCAAGTGACTCCTCCTCCTGCCTGAAGAGGACATGCCATTCCTTTCCTGGAGGGACTGTGACTTTGGGCTAGGCTATCCTGAGTCCCAATTCAAGCCAGTTTGCTTCATACACAACCATCAGAGCATTAGGCACCCTGTGCATAAAAACCACTGAGACGACGATGCACAACCGTGATCCAAGTTGACGTTTTTCCTCTGACCGCAGATTTTCTGTTTCAACATTTCCTGAATTCCTTTTCAAAAAAACTTGATTCTGATTTCCCGGCTTTACCTTTAACTGACACGCTAAACATCCCCAAGTCCTGGCCAATATACTCCTCTATGCTTTAAAAATGGATGAATGGGGAGTGGTGGCCTAGTGGTTAAGGAGAGTGGGCTTGTAATCGGAGGATCACCATTTTGAGTCTCACCCAAGGCAACACTGTGGGATGTTGAGCAAGTCCCTTAACCCCAATCCAACTGCTCCCCAGGCACCTGCAGTTGGCAGCTGACTGCTACCCCTCGGGGAAAATGGGTAAAAATGCAGAGAAGAATTTCACAACAGTGATCAATAAAGGTTACATTATTATGAAACCATTCGCTAAAATCTTGCGACAGAGCAGCACAATATTTGACAAGCCCATCTGTTCTTTTCTTACAAACTTTCACAATTTATCATCTGTTTGACATGAAAAATGTGAAAATGTTTGATACGTAGGTGGCGATACTACATTCCGTAATATATTGCTATATCTGTTTCAGGAATTTATTCAGTTATTTCTGTAAATTTTTTGTGATTCTGGAAATCAGGAAAGAAGTAGAAGAACAAAAGTATCTTTGTTTCTTTTAATAGCGTGTTACGCCAGTTAGAGCTGGGCGATATGGACCAAAACTCATATTTCGATATTCTTTTTCAAAATGGCGATATACAATATAAATCTCGATATTTTTAATTCAAATAATGTCAGACCAGAAAGACAATTGCACAGTTGCACAATATGTGTCACTTTTGACTTTTTCTCCTGTAAGGGACAGCACGTGTGAGTGAGTTCTGTAGTGTGGCTTGTTTAGGGGAAGGTCTGGGTTAGGACGCACTGAGAAGTCCATCTAACTGAGCTTTTCATGCTGTTCTGTAAAGTAGAGAAAGCAGCAAATCCTAAAACAAGTATGTTAATACAAAATGAGCTATAAAATGAAAATATATCGATGAAGGTGATATATTCATTTTCTTTATTGCCAAAATAGTAAACTCGATATATTGTCCAGCCCTAACACTAGTACACAATATAGTTAAAGTCAACTGTAAGGCATTATTAACTCAGTAAATGTTTTCTGTAGTGCACTCTGAGGTGATTTGATTGACTGTGAGTAATCACATGGTTCTTCATTACACTGAATATAAGCTAACAGACCTTATTCTTTGTTGTGCTTGTTTTTCATAAATCACAAAATCCCAGAGTTGACCTAGAACAGATGATCTGTTTGTTTATTTGAGTTGGTTTGGGATTCAGCAGAAAAGCCTCCAGTGATGGTTAGCGAGTGCTAATTGTTGTGTTTGTGTGGTTCAGGTATATCTGAGCAGCGTGTTTTGGTCACTTCTGTTCCTTTTCTCTCGGCCCCCTCACTCTGTCATCTCCACACTGACTCTAACTCTCTCACACTTGCTTGCTCCCACCCACTCGGATATTTCTGGAGAACAAAAGGAAAGAGGAGAGAGAGAGAGAGAGAGAGGGAGATAAGCCGGGCGAGCGGGGAAGGCTTAATGTAGCGGCCCTGCGTAGGCTAATGAGTCTTCACCTCCTCTTCCTCCCATCCTCGTCTTTTTTATATCTGAAGCCCTTCTGTCTCCATTTATCCACATCTTCTAACAACCAAACCTGTCCACCTCCACCCTCAGACGCGCTCCCATCCTGGTGTAATTTCCCTCTTCATCATTGTTGTATCCATTCATCTCTGCTCCTCTTGTTTCACCTCTTGTAGGCTTTTCCATCAGTTCCTCCTCCTCATCTTCATCCTCCTTTTCGTCAAGTCCCACTCATTCCTCCCATTCATCATCATCTAGCTATGAGGCGCTAACCAGGGATGGGGTCAATTATAATTGCAATTGTGTAATTGACAATTAGTTACAATTATGGCATAATTATAATTGGAAAATGATGTTACTGTTACTGTTTGAAATTGTAATTGGCATGGAAATGATCTAAAACTTGCATTTATAATTTAATTAAACGCAAACCAAGGGGTAGACTGTTACAGTTGTATTTCTGCCACATACGTAAATAATTATTAAAATATGTTTCATATCAACTTTTCCCACTACCTGCCACTTCTCTCCAGGATCATTTTACCATTTAAAAAAAATAATATTTTCATCGATTAGGAAGCCTAACAAGGTACCCCAAGAGATTAGAAATAAATCAGATGATAGATCATATTTATTTGTGTATTTTACAGATGATTAAGACATGGGTCAAACTGACCAGTTATCATAAGAGATGCTAACAGAAAGCTAACACAAGAGGAATGTTGCATTTTTTTGGGGTTATTTATTTCAGACTCAGTAATTTTGATTAATTGTAATTGAAATTAAATTAAATTAAAATAATTGTATTTTTAATTGTAATTGGAAAAGATGTAGGTCACATGTAATCATAATTACTGAGCCTAAAATAAATAATCTAATAAAAGGGAACCTACCTCTTGTGTTAGCTTTCTGTTAGCATCTCTTATGATAACTGGTCCTAAATCAGCTGTAAAATACACTAAGAATAAATATCTATCATTTATTTTTATTTTTCCTATCTCTTGGTTACCTTGTTAGGCTTCCTAATCAATGAACATATGAGTTTTAATATTTTTGGTGTTGACGTCTGAGCCTTTTTTTGTCAGTATACCCCTAGATTTACATTGTTTTAAATGGGTAAAATGTAGGAAAGCTTGTTAACTACATACAGTATGTGTAGAAATGTAACGTGGTTCCCCAGTTTAGCGTTAAAATATAATTGACCATTTTTAATAGAAATTTTATGCCAATTACAAAGTCAATTATCTGAACTCAATAGACAGCAACATATTTTTTAAATTACAATTACATCATAATTGTAATTAATTATCAATTATGCGATTATAATTGACCCCAACCAGCAGCAGCGTCCTGTTGTTTGTGTCGTTAGGAAAGCCGGACTGTCATCATTCCTTTTGATGTCGATGCACAGGAAGCGCCACAATGTTGCGTTGCCGTTGTGTGCACCACATTTCATCAGCAGCTGACAGAACTGGGAACCCAGCCGTGCGTCCATATGCATCAAACTGACTGTCTCGGTTTGAAAGCAAGCTTTTGAGTTCCAAACCTACAGTCTGCGTATGTCTGCGCGCGTGCGTTGGAACTGCCTGTAGTGTCTGTGCCACAAACATTTGCCTTTTTTGAAATGCAGTGATTTAGGGCAGTAGTTCTCAACCTTTTTTAGCCCGTGACCCCCAAAATAAAGGTTCCAGAGAGCGGGGACCCCCACTGTACCTGAAGGTGGTTGAACACAGACATGAACATTAAAGAACAGTCATGTGGAGACAGGACCATCTATAAGGGGGAATAAAGGGGAGAGATTTTTGGGGCACATCCATGAAGTCAGCAAAATGATGAATCTGTGATAACCACATTTAATTATTCATCGGAATAATATCCATTTATCCAAGAAGTGTATTATTATTTGTGCCATAGTATATAGTCATCTTAAAGATGTAAAACCTAATAAAATGGCTTAAAAGTGACCAAAAATGGTGGAAAAGGTGGTGTAATAGGATTATAAAAACCACATAAATTGGTTAAAAGTTGCAAATTAGAGTGGCCAAAAACGGAAAGAAAAAGTGCTAAAAAGGGTTCATAGTGTAAATATTGGAACAATTAGTTTAAACTGGCAAATAATGGGTATGACAAATGGTTAATGTGGTTAAATTGGCAAAAATAAGCATGAAATATGGTGAAATGAGGTTAAAAGTGACAATAATAGGTCAACAAATGTGACATTAGGTAGGAAAAGTTTTGGAAAGGGGTTATAAGTGCAGAAAATGTATTGAAAGTGGAAAAAATGTGCAGAAAAGGCTTTGAAATTTGATGGAGAAATGGCAGAAATGGAAGTAATGTAGCAAAAATGCATTAACAAGAGCAAACATATGGCCAGAAAAAGTGATTAAAATAAAAAACAGGTTAAAATATGGAAGTTTGGTATAGTTGCAGAAAAAGGGTAAAAAATAGCAAAAATTGACTCAAATTTTTCAGAAAATATTCTTTGTTTCTTGAAGGCATCTAGCGACCCCCTCCCAGTGTCTCACGACCCCAAATTAGGTCCCTACTCCAAAGTTGAGAACCCCTGGTTTAAGGAATTCATCATCAGACATGCAAAGAAAAATATCTGGGGAATTTTGGCTGAATTTGTGTCGCTACAGGATGTTATTTGGACTTGTCCAACGCTCTCCATGATTTTTGAAGATATCATGGCGATATGTAGATCTCATATGCCGGGAAAGTAACAAGGCTGATTTTCAGAGTCGCTGCCTTTTGGACAAACATACAAGTGCAGTAGGAGTAGAAGCGTAGAGTAAAACAGTGAGACTGACACTGAGAACAGTCCCCAGTGTGCGGATAAAAGCTACTCCTTAAAAATGAATGTAACACTGGGAGGATGGGACCACCAACAACAATCATTTCTGTGTTCGTGAGAATTATGCTGACCTATATATCCTGTGTCAATGTGTTCACTACATTAGAAATAGCCAGGTTTATATATATATATATATATATATATATATATTTTTTTTTTTTTTTAAGTATGTATTTACTACTTGTTTTCTATTTTTTTTATTAAGGTATCTATTAATGAGAGGAACTGAATCCAATGGTTGATAAAAACATATTGGACATCCATGGTTTTAATTGGTGCGATTAAAAGATAATTAAAAAAAAATAAAATATTTATATATATAATATATGTATTTATTTAAACTAGCTCTCAGTGTCTGATTGTACCTGTTTTTAGACTTTCACATTCTTCTTATTTTTTATGTCAATTATTATGTTTGTTCTTTTCATGTCTCTTATTTTATGTCTCAACTTTGTAAAGTGTATTTGAGCACCTGTAAAAGCGCTATCTAAATAGAATTGTTATTATTATAGATTTATTTTATAAGATTATATAAAAGGTTGATTACCAAATTAATGAATGAATAGCGTCTGCATCTCGTGTCATATTTTTTTCAATATGATTAGATTTTTTTCAAAATTAATATTTATCATTATTTGTATGTTGTTGTTGTTATTATTATTATTAAAATTTTTTATTGTTATTTGTATTATTATGATTATTATTTGATCTTCTAAATTTCAATAAAAAATAACATCAAATGATTTCAATAAAATATTGAAAATTATATAGATTTTATTGCATTTTTTTTTTTTTTTACATTTTTTATTTTCATTTTGTGTGAGCATTACAATACAATGCACACTTTCAGACAACATACAATGGTACATCTTCTGCTGCTAATAATTAAGATTTTTATGATACAAAACAAGGAACAAAATACAGAAGGTCAAGTGAATTACTTTAGAAAACATGAAATATATGTATATAAGTAATAGTTACTGAAAGGTTACTGAGGGATTCAAATTACAACGTAATATATTATATACTACACTTAAATGGACTAGATTGGGATTTCAGGGTCCTCACTATATGAATACATACTTCCGACTGGCACTGTACTAGTATCTTTAATTTTGTGTCCTGTAAATAATTTATTTGAATATAATGTTACTTTGATTTCACTTGTTTAGTTTAATATTAGAGTCCTGCCATGGGATGGACGGTTGTGATTGGATCATGACTCCTAAACATTGGCCTCCGTGTGGCGTTTACACCACATTACAGCGTGTAGATAATGTGCAGTGTGCACATCTCCAGTAACAGTAGTGGACTCTCTGTGTGCGTTCCCATGGCCTGCTTCATATTTAATGTGCCTTTCATTATTCAAACCTGCTTGTTTACAGTTGTAGACGCGTCTCTGTGGTGCTGGGAGTCTGCGCTGTGTGTGCGCTGTGTGTAATCCGTGCACAGGAGTGTGTGTGTGTTTTTTTTTCTTCCTTTTATTTTTTCTTCTTCTCCTGTCGTCACTGAGAGCCGAGTGACTTATTGCTTTGCTGCGAGCGAGCGCAGGAGAGGAATAACACAGCGTGGTGTAGACGGGGCGCAGCAGGAAGGAAGGACAGATGCTCCACCTCCCATCATCCTCCATGCTTCATCCGTTGCCATGGCGACAGTCAATGCCATTCTTTTGCTCTTTCTGACTTTTGCTTTCCGACTGGTTAAAGGCTTTCACTGTCGATGGAATGAAAAGAAACTCAAGATGACATTGCGTTTCGTATCGTACTTCCTGGATCCGGAGAAAAAGTATCTTACGGTGTAAATTTTACAATGTGATTTCCCGCTATTTTGAAGCTAAAACATACATACAACTTATAGTTTATATATTTATAAAGATGTTTGACATAAAATTAGTTCCAACCCTTCTGCTGCGGTAATAAAATCCACTTATGTATTTATTTCAAATACTGTAAATTAAGTACAACTGCGTATTAGAGCCACATCACGACGAGATTAAAGTTGTGATATTTCGAGAATAAAGTCATATTTCAAGATTAAAGTCGTAATATTTCAAGATTAAAGTCACAATATTTCAAGATTAAAGTCACAATATTTCAAGATTAAAGTCACAATATTTCAAGATTAAAGTCGTAATTTTATGATAATAAAGTTGTATTTTTTTTTTTGTTCAAAGTGTTTTTATTGTAGACATGATACAAAACAGAATACAGTCTTTTTTTTTTTTTTTAGCTAATAACCCCCCTCCCCCTCCCACAGAACACTCCCACCCTGTTGCACCTTAAAAAAAAAAAAAAAAAAAAAAAATTACCAATAAAATAGAAATATGAATACGACATCATTTTGATAGAATAAAGTTGTATTTTAATAAAATTGGAATTTTTTACAAGATTAAAGTTGTAATTTTTTTAAAATAAAGTCAGGATTTTATGAGAATAAAACTGAATTACAAACAGTTGCGGTCACTTGTGTGTTACGGGGGGGGGTCTAATAAAATAAAAGTTTCTTCTCAAAATATTACGTCTTAGTAGTGCTCAGATTTCTTTGTATTTTAATGTGGCCTTTATACGTCGTTGTACATTAAGTTTTTATTAAAATCCAAAAATGAATAGTTTTGGAGTAAGTTCACTAGCAAGCTAGTTATCGGAGGTGTTTATCTTTCCTAAAAACTTTGACACCAGATTGTAGTAGTTGAGGTTTTCACAATTTGAAAAGCAATGTTGGTCTCTTATTTCCTAGCATTTTTGTGCACATGCAGTACTTTGCAGTACCTCTTTTCAGTGTCTTATGTTCTGGTTTGTGTGGAAGCGGTTGAGAGCGGTTGTACTGGTCGTGCTGGTGGCATTTGCTGCTATCTCTCCATGGATTTCACAAAAAAAAAAAAAACATGAGTCATTCCAGGAGCTATCTGCTCTCCAAATGGCGACTTCACAAAAATGATTAGTCATGTTCCCTGCAGCCCATCCAGTAAAAGTTTCGCTGGCTTCAGTGCAAGTCCCCGACGCACAGAAGTTAGATTTAAAACGTGGCGTCGATTGAAAATCCACTGCCTGGAGCCATTGAGTGCAGCTCTGTCTGAGAAGTGCTTGACTTTCATAGAAATAATCACACTTTGTGTCACCCTAGTGTCTTACTGAGCCGCTCTAACTCTCACACTTCTCATTCTCAACAATTTACCCACTGTCTGTTTCTACGTTTAATTAAATTTCATTCATAATAGAAAGTAGAGGATTTACTTTGGGCTGTAGGTAAAACAAACATCATACTTTACCGCAGGTGGGACCCACAGAGTAAAGTTTGGATGGCAGTGGTGAGATTGGGCTACTTTAATGACTAAAGTTAGTAGTTTGAACTCAAAGCTCGTTTTTTGGTTTGCCTCCCATCCATCTTTTTTTTTTTATTAATCATTGTCCATTGTTCTATGAATTTATAATAACCACATTTATTTATTAATTTGAATAATATCCACTGTTTTCCAGAAAGTTTATTATTATTATAAGATTATTATTCGTGCAATAGTTTATAGTCACCTTAAAGATTTTTTTTTTTTAAAACACAGAAATGTGTTAAAAGTCCAAAAACTGGCAGGAAAAATGGTAAAAAAAAGACTGTCATTATTGGAACACTTTGTTTAAACTGGCAAATAATGGGCATGACAAATTGTGAATGTAGATAAATTGACAAAAATTAACATGAATTGTGGTGAAACGAGGTTAAAACTGTCAAAAATGGGTCAACGTGTGCGACATTAGGTGGGAAAAGTGATGGAAAGGGTTTATAAGTGCTAAAAATATCTTTTGTGAAATTTAAAAAAAAAAAGAGCAGAAAAGGCATTGAAATTTGACGGAGAAGTGGCAGAAATGGGAATAATGTAGCAAAAAATATGGTAAGAGAAAGTGATGAAAATAGGGTACAATATGCACGTTTGGTGTAGTTGTAGACAAAGGGTTAAAATAAGCAAAAATTGGCTCAAATAGTTCCAACAATATTCTTAGTTTTTTTAAGGCATCTGGCTACCCCAAGGTTGACAACCTCTGCCCTACAGGGCCCTAATGGTACTGCAACAGGACTATTAGGGAATATTTGCAATAAAGGCATAAAAAGGTTTTCATTTTCATACTTTTTTTAAAGTATCTTTCACCGCTTTATTTCCACTGGTGCTGCAGGATCTCCACTTCTTGTCCTCTCTGTGAGAACTTGGCAAGATCCTGAGAGTAAGTCTCCTTAATCAGTGTTTGTCTCTGCAGATATACTGTAGCAGCATGAGCATGTGTGGCGCTTGCCCCAACTCTCTGCCGACAGCTCAAGGTCACTGAAACTATCGTTGGAGCCGTTTTCTGCTCCGTACCAGCACCATGCACAGAGTCTCGCACAAATCAGGTTGTTTGGACAGCGTTACTGTCCACCAGGCGCATCTTCTTTGTTTCACTGACCTTCAAACCAATCCTGAAGCTGTTAGTCGAGCAGAATTGTTCCTCAAACTCATAAGTCATACATTGTTGTGCACACGCTTGTGAGATGGAACAGTGAGGAATGGGTTATTTAAAAGGTAATGGATCTTTGAACTTGTCAAAGCCAACATATTATCAGTCTTTTATAAGGTTTATTATCCAAGTTTGCAAAGGGGAAGGCTTGAGATCCAACCAAAAAGGAAAGTAGGCGCTAAAAACAAGTTGTAACAGTTGAAGGAAAACCAAATTATCAGCTTTTCCTGATTTAATATAATTAGTTGCTACACATTGAACTCCCTGTTTTATGGGAAAAATGTGGTCAAAATGTGTGATGTTCTATTTAATGATCAACATAAGTTCCAAAACCAAAGTTGGCAACAACAAAGTACAAAGTAACCCTTAAAATCGTAAGGGAAACAACCAACAAGTACAAACCGAAAAAGGTAACTGGGAATGTAGACACGAGGCGGGAAATGATAACAAAAGAAGTTTACATTCACCAGCAGACACAAACTGTGTTCATGCACACCTTTAGTTGTGAGGGTAGTCATGGAGATGGGCTTCACCTATGAGACAACAGAGGTAAAGAGAAGGAGATCTATTCATGTTCTCTGTACTTAGGTAGGGCATGGGGTGCAATGCACAAGACGAGGCAATAACTCACACAGAGTAACAGCAAAATCAAGTGGGAACAAAAGCAAAACAAAGCCTCCATAGAAAGGGAAAACCTCACAAGAATGATAAAACTGTGATTTCCAAACAGAAACCAAACACATTCACCATTAAAAAAAAAACAGAACAAAAAACAACTACAAAACCATCCCAACCACCCCAAATCGCGACATAGACTGCTTGGATTCACTGAGAAATAATAAGACCTGTCCTTAAAAATCTTAGAATTGCTACAAAACCAGGCTTTGTTTGATTTGATTTTCACAGTAATAGATTTCCCACAGTGCACACGTGTTCCTCTGATGGCTTCTGTGTCATTTCCGCCTGCTGATTTCCACTTAGACTCAGTGATGTAATGATATGAGTGTCAGACTGGAGGTAAAACATGCTTTGTGCAGCCTTTTTTAAACCACAGATTGCTACTGGTTGGTTTTTATTTTTATTATTTCTAAATGAAGCCCACCTACTCAGTGCTGCCACACAGCTTTCCACAGCCTCGGATGGGCCATGTGGGCACATCGCATCACTTCCTCTCTCTCTCTTCCTCTCTCTTCTGTTACTTCTCACTCATTCTCTCTCACTTACACACGTCTCTTCTTGCTTCCTCCATCATCACACCTCCATCCATCCATCCTTCCTTCCATCCATCCATCCATCCAGGACGCTGCTGAGTTGTGGTGCTGTTCGCCAAAGCCTGACGCACTCAGCCACTCATATATGCGTCACCGTCCTGGCCCAGAGCCTTCTCCATGCTGGTTCTATCTATCTATCTATCTATCTACCTATCTACCTATCTACCTACCTACCTACCTACCTTGTTATCTACCTACTTACCTATTAACCTTGTTATCTATCTACCTACTAAAATATTGACCTTCCTATCTATTTACCTACTCACCTATTACCCTTATATCAACCTACCTACTTAAATATTGACCTTCCTATCCACCGACCTACTTAAATATTGACCTTCCTATCTATCTGCCTACTTACCTATTAACCTTCCTATCTATTTACCGACTTACTTATTGACCTTCCTATCCATCTACCTACTTACCTATTAACCTACTGACTTGCTTGACTATCTACTGACTTATCTACTAACCTGCCTACTTAGCAATGTACTGACCTACTTACCTATTGACCTTCCTATCTATTTACCTACTTACCTATTACTCTTCTATCTACCTACTTACTTACCTATTGACCTTCCTATCCATCTACCCACTTACCTATTAACCTACTGATTTACTTGCCTACCTACTGATGTATCCACTAAACTGCCTACTTAGCAATCTACTAACCTATCGATCTTTCTTCTTACTTATCCATCCATACTATGTCACAAATATCCACCTTATTAGTGGGGCAGCTACTTCCAGAAAATGGATGCAACTTCCTGTTTTATAGATTAAATGAATACCAAAAGAAAATACTTTGTTTAAAGTTCAACCTCTTAACTCTGTGTTGCTGTATTTACCTTCAAGTGTCACACAAATAGAACACGCCTTTCACAATAAGAGCTTTAATACATTACTGATTGTATAGAATACGTGGATTCAAGGTGAAGTTATTATAGAAAGTGCACACTGGGACTAAAATAATGCTTGATAATACATGCACAAGCTGTAATTTCAGTGAACATGGTGTACAATGGTATTGATAGTTGGAGACTGAGCTAAAAACAGAGCCAGGTTATATTTCTCTCCGTGGTAATGGTCAGTTATGTAATTCGTGGACAAAGAGAGACACCCTGCAGTGCTCTGGGCTTGATGGCGATGTGAGGATATTTCCTCTTTTATTGCATCTGCTGTTGCTTCATAAACTGGAAAATGGTCCTGATTTATTGTCTCCGCTCACAAACACACGCTTACAACAAATGAGCCGGCGGCACGTTAGCATAGCTTCCCTTGCTGCATTTGTTCAGCTGTTTCTTGGAAAATTAAACACAGTTTGTTAACGAGTATTTATGTGCAATGACCAGGGTTGGTATCAGTTATGATTATAATCGCGTAATTTAAAAATTAATAACAATTATGATGTAATTATAATTGCAATTGCATTTGAAAATATCTGTTGCTGCCGTAATCATAATTTAGTTGTAATTGAGATCAGAGCATTGGCTTTTTAATTGTAATTAGCATGGAAATTTTATAAAAACTGTCAATTACAGTTTAATTAAACGCAAACCTGTGGAACCATGTTACAGTTCTATTTCTTACACATACGTAGTTACCAATTATTAAAATATGTTTCATGTCAACTTTCCCCACTACCTGTCAGTTCTCTTGAGGAACATCTTACCATTTAAAAAATTTTTAAAAAATAAATTGAACATATATAATTGTAATTGAAAAATGTTATTGACCCCAAACACTGGCATTGACCCTGGCTTAGTATGTATTTAGAAGACACGAGGTGATCATCGTATTAAAGCCGTCATGACTATGAATTCCAGGCTACCCCCCAAATCTCCTTGAGCTTTTCTTTTTGCCGTATATGATCTTTAAATGCCCCGATTCCAGGTAATCTCTCCTCGGCAGCACCTCTGAAACAAAGCTAATTTTAGAGTAGAGGTCACAATGAACCGTGATCACTGGAAGGTGTTGCTCGTCACGCTCCGTACGATCACAATCAGTCTCTGGCTTCCCCTCGTGACTCTTTGTCCAAGTGCAAAATTGCCTTGTTCGTTTGACACGCTGTACTATCGCCGTGGTGAACATCGACTGACATAGAGATATTTTTTGAGATCTGGAGATGCACGTGTGATGTTATTATCTTAAAGGCGTCTAAAATGTATCCAAACTGTGGAGGTAGAGGGAGAGAAGAGTGCAGTCACAAATAAATAAATGAATGAGGTAATGTAGCTATTTTGCTTCAAGAGGATCTCATGCAAAATTAAGTACTTTTACTTTAAAAATTTGTTAAATATTGTAATGATGTTTGCACAAAAGCCAAACTCAATGCCATCCACCCTTTACTCTTTTTTGTTTTTATTTTTTGAATGCATATTAAAAGAAGGGTTAATGGGTTAAAGATCAGTTGATTGTTGGTATTCCAAACTCTGTACAGTTGGACAATCTGCTTCAGATTTCTTCTTGTTAAGAGTTTTTTCTCCCCACTGTAGCTGATGCATGTCCATGTGGAATTGTTGGGTTTTTACTTAAGAATTTTATGTTTTGATAGCGCTTCGAGATTACTTTTTTTGTAATTTGAGCTATATAAATAAAGATCAATGGAATTGAATTGAATCGCAGGATTCAGAGTCCTGTCTGGCTAAGGAAAAACTCCCGACAGTCTTTAAGATTTTAGATGACACCTTTATTCCCTACTGATGCTCTTGATACTGATCCACTCCTCATATCCAGTCTGTGCAATTGGGAATTTATCTGAACCATGAAGGACTATGAATAGATGCTTGATGTTCACGTAGTGGATACAGATCGTCCAGTCTCTCCTTTCAAAGTTACAGCTCAAAAAAAGTCTCAAAGTCAACTGGAAGTCGGACAAGTAGAAACTGTCATGATATGTACAAACAACTGCCTTTAAGAGCCAATCCTGTGTATTTTACTGTGTAATTAAGCTCTTCGGATGCCAATAACGATCACAGTGACCCGTCCTTTGAAGAAGTAGCAGACGAAACTTGAATTTGTCTCTTAAGCCGTCGGACCTTCATGAATTTTTCCTACTTTAAAGATCCATCGATCCATGCGGCAGAACATTGTACTGGGTTCAGCAACTACAGTATGTGAAAACGATCTGCAGATGACCAACACTCAAAAGTTATCATACAGAAGTGGATTAAGGCCAATATTGATGGAGAAAATGATTTTGGGCAAATCAAGATTAAAGTGTGGCGGGGTTCTCCCAAAAACACTCCAAAGAGTTGGAAAGACACAGACGTAGTCAGAAGATTTAGTGATGTTGAGTTTATTTACAGCCGGCCTCCAAAAGGTGTAGCACAATAAAAAATAATGAGCAAAGACTATTTACAATATTTACAATGAAACAAAAAGAAACAGGCTGAACAAGAGTCCTTCCATGACTCATTAGACCAACTCAGTCATCAAACGTATAGGTTTTTAAAGACCTATTTTAAATTAAATCAAAACACAAAATAACTCTTGTTTTCCCACAGGAACAAACAATATATCAGTTACCTGCATCATGTGACCATTTAGCGTTATCAATAAACTATAAAAAAAGGCGGAAATGATGTGCTCCATTTCCTCGTCAATACATGGAACGACTGCAGGTAATAGCGCTTTGACGCTTTGAATGTATGCATTTAACAACTAGAGCTAGAGGGAAAAGTTTGGGGAATGACGAGTCTGCTTTAGTGTTGTCTCTGCTTTGCGCTGCGGTTGTGTGTGCGTGCGTGTGCGTTGCCCGTGGTCAGTGACGGACCTGCTCCCTCACATAAAGTTTAAATATTCTGTAATGTCGATACTAAAGTCGAAAAACAAGATTAAAGTCAAAATTTTGAAAATTAATTCAAAAGACAATATCGTGATAAAAGTCAAAGTTCTGCTGATGAAGTCAAATCTACGGAAGCTGACGAGGGCCAATTCACCATATGGCAACAAACGTGGCCGTCTACAAAATGCTGTGTGTCAATGAATGCGTTAAACTGGACCATTCAGTCCGTCTGTGGCTATTGAGAAGATTAGAGCCTGTTTTGTTAATGACCGTTGTCGTATATGGTGAATTGGCCCTAGTCAGTTTCCGTAGATTTGACTTTAATAGCAAACCTTCGACATTTATCACAATATCGTATTTTGAGTTAATTTTTGAAATTTTGACTCTAATCTTGCTTTTTCAACTTTAGTCTTGACATTATATTTCAACTTTAATCTCCACATTTGAACTTGATTCTTGATTTGCCCGAAATGTATTTCTCTATCAACAATGGCCCTAGACTAGACTCCTGATCCCAGCAGAAGAAATAAGGCTTCAGGGCGGAGCTGAAGCTGCTTCCAAATGCTCTGTAATAATAAACTCAGTATAAAAATTACGAGTCGCGGGAGGCTTGTAATTGATACTCTGTCGTCATGTCACGCTGTGCATGTGGTGCAGCGATTGAAGGCGGCGCGGTGACACGTGTGGCAGGATCTATGGAAACTATAGTTGACGTGTTCTCACACCTCAGCGTTTAAAGCGAGGCTACGAGGTGCCGTTCGTCATCTCCAAGGCCTCGAGGCTGAATCGCACCGCATTGATTTTTACGAGACGACGTGGCTCATCAGGCCTACAAGGTGAGGGTCTATTTCTGGTCCAGCCAATGAGTGTCAGAGGTATGTGCTGCTCAGAGTGAGAAAACTCTGAAATCTACAAAAAAAAAACTTTTTTTGTCCTTTATCTCTGAGTTTGAAAGTTGAGCCAGGGACTGAATTTGGTCTAGTTTTATTAGCTTAGCATTAGGTAGTGGTTTTAATCATTAAAGCACTTACTATTTTGCGGCCTTACCAGCCTGTCATTGACCGATCTCGTGAGATCTCGGAAGCTAAGCAGTTCTGGGCCTGGTTAGTAGAGAATAGAGGTTAGTAGAGGTTGGTCACTGAGAATTCCAGGTATCACAGTGGGGGACAGTCTCTCCAGTGGTATCTGTCATTGTGTCCTTGGGCAAGGCACTTTACCCAGATTGACTAGTATGAATGTATTTGCAAAACAGGTTTATTAATTACAGAAATCCAAACTCATCCATCACAGTAATATGATCTCATTTTTCAGCCAAAAGTAAAGCGTGACTGGAGTTTCTATAGCTTTTCCATCATATTTAGATAACCTCACTTCAGGTTTAAGTTGATATTTTACATTTTAAAATGTTTGACAAAAAATATTAAATTGGAGAGATAAAATAAATGAATAAATGAACAAAAGCCTCGACGAATGACTATATGGTTGAAGGAATAAATGCTAGAAAATTTGTTCATATTCGTCAAAACACATTTTTTTTAATTTAAAAATATTTTACAAATGTATTGTTTTTTTCTTTTTTTTAAACATATTTGGCCCAAAACAATAAATTAATAAATAGAAAAATTAAATCACTTGTTTTGTTTAAGAAACAAACTAAACTAAATAAATGTACAGTATTAATTATCACTAAAAATATTAACTTTTTTTTTCAAATACAGACATTGTATCCAAGGAAATAGTTAAAAAATAAACAATTTTCCCCCAAAACAATAAATTGATAAATAAAAAAATGAGATCGCTTATTTCATTTTTTTTTTACTAAATTATTGCATTAATTATTACTAAATGATCTGTAAAATATGAAAAAATATGTATATATAAAAATTATATCCAGTATTTCTTGAGTTTTAGAACTATAAATTTTCACGTGCTGTGCAGGTTATTTATATGTTATATAAATATTTAGAAGAGTTCACAAGCTTTTAAAATGAGTCATTTTCATGGTAATCAAACATACAGTATATTCCTATTGGAATTGAATGAAGGGAATAAAGTGTGGATTAAGCCATAAGGATAAAAAGTGCATCACATGTCCTGAGTCGTCCTAAGACAACAGAAATGCTCCACAATCACTTCCAACCTCAGACCGGCTCCATGCTCACACCATTGTTGCCCTGAGGCGTTTTCTATCTTATCGATGAGTCTGATCTTTCCACCAGCGTGCCAATCTGGCCCGCTGCGCTGCCATTGGTGCACGCTGTGTGAATGTGCGATAAGAGAGGAGAGCAAGTATTTGTTTGGGTTTTGTCGGCCTATGGTGGCTTGACTAAATAAACAAGTTCTTTATGATAAAAAAGAAAAAAACCTCTTCTCTGCTGCATCGACACGCTGATGATACAGAGGCTTAGCCTTGTATTGGTGCCTGTGGTTTATTTGAGAGTTTATTATCATTATTTTTATTAACTGCTTTAGCTCTACCATCTCTTACAGGACAATACAGATCACGCACCACCACCAGACTCATCAACAGTTTCTTCCCTAAGGCCATCCACTCACTAAACAATAAACACACCATAGACACCAGCATCACGACCTTTATAATAAGAAATTAAATACTGTCGCTTTCTGAACTTGTGTGTGTACTGTATATTTTATACCTCATGCACTTTGAACTTTTTGTACCTCATGCGCTTTTATATTGATTAACTTTTTAATACCAATGCACTTTTATTCTGATTAACTTTTATGCTGATGAAAATTTTATTCTGACAGACTTTCACCATACCTTATGTTGTTTTTTTTGTTTTTGTTTTTTGTAATGATAACTGTGTCTGTTCTGGCTTGAATCTTTAAGTGTAATGAATGTTGTGTGTGGGCATTTGCAATTTTGTTGTACTTTGTACAATGACAATAAAAATGATTCTAACTCTAATGATTCTAATTCTCTTTAGCCTTGATCCATGTGCATTTTAACAGAATTATAAACTAATATTGGGGTAAAAGTACATGGTCTTTGCTGCTGCACCCTTCAATATGGACTGAGATTTGTGCCACTAGAAACTGAATTTGAATAGTTAGTTAATAGGCACAAATCTCAGCCCATACTTCCACTCCACCTACTCAGCATGGACCTAATACTGCCTGCTGCTCCCCTGGGCGTGATTGATCCTGGTTAATTAGGCGTATGTGGATCTATGCTGGAAAACGCCCACTCTGTCATTGAACCGTAGCGCCCAGTAGTGAGGTGCTCAATGGTTCAGTGCTTCTGTGATTGGGGCTGGATCACAGGACTGCGTGCCAGAGTAGCTCTATATGTAGATGATGCTGTGATCTACACAGGCAGTGATGGAATAAAGATGGAGAAGAATAGAAACCGGACCTGGGGGGCGGGGACCCCTTTCGCTACGCTGAGGGGTCGGTTTAGCAGCAGGAGGAAAGGAGTTGAGGGTTTGTGTGTGAGCAGCTTGTTGGGGGTCCTTCGCTCTCACACCTGGATGATGGGAGACGAGGAGGTGGAGCTACGGATTCCTGGGGCATCACACCGGCGTCAGCGCGCTCACTCGCTGTCTTTTTCTTTCTGCTCTTCATCTGCAGATGGAGGGAGCGACGACTTGGCCGACCCACGATCACCCGGTCTAGACCCCCACTACAGCCACATCGGCCAAGGTAAGAGACTCATGAGCAATAAGTGCAGCATCTCACTGTGTCATTCTGAACAGGTTTTAATCTCCTTGCAATGTTTCTGAAAACCCTCCTACATCCACATAAAGACACAAAAAACAAGCTAAATGCTATATTATATAACCTATAGGCCTGTATGTGTTACTCTAGTGATGAAAGCAACAGTCATCATGCTTGAAAACTAAGTACTGTTTTTGCTTTTTTGTTATGAATTATTTTTGGTAATATTTATATTTAAATTTCCAAAACTAAATCCTGTTCAATTTTAAAAAAAAAAAGGAAGAAAGGAAAACAAATATCAGCCACATCACCCCAAAATCAATACATTAATATTAATAATAATGGGCACATTAATACATAATTATTCACGTGGATGTTTTATCTAAATTTGAGTAAATATATCTATTTATTCCCAAATGTACACAACTTTTCCAGGCTCAAAGATTTTGTGGCAAACCTGGAATAGATGCTTAAAAATTCCCACGGTTAGTGCGTCAGCCACTTTGAACTATGGCTCGGATCAAGATGTTTTAATCCATGACATTCTGAAATTTCAGTCCATTTCATTATTTTTTTAAACGACTACATTCACATTAATGCACTGAAACAACCTGAACAAAATGGTGGAGGAAAGTCGGTCTTTGGTCTTTCCTCCTGCGTATTTAAAAGCAAACTCTGTAAAAAGTTGGTGTTTAATAATATATCTAGAATCCAAAAGCTGATGGAGGAACGACACCATGGCTACTTAACGGTATTGACAGCAGTACCAGAAGTGATAGAAACAGATTATATTACCCGTCTATGAAAGCCAATGGTAGTAAAATCTACACAATAGGTAAAGATGAGCGTGTGCATTAACGTTGAGATTGTCTTCCACAGTAAGAAGAGGATAAGGGTGTGGACATGTCATCTCTGATCTCTGATGTTAATCTGTATTCCGTTAAAGGGATTATGGGAAATGGAAACAAGTATTCACAGCTTTTATCCTGGAGCTTGTTTTTGTTTTTAACGGCACAAAATGCGTCTTTTGGATTCCAAGCAAAACGTTTAGGGACTGGTTCATTTAACACGTTTACCAGGCATTATTTGCCTGACAAAACGCATTGTTTTACACCATATGTGTTTTAATTAACTTTTAAAAATGGGACTACTTTACAGTTTTGGAGCCTGTGTTCCGCCATCTTGAAATCATGTGATTGATGATGTCACACGGCCCCACTGCCTGTAAACATCCCATTGTTTTCTATTGGAGTGAAGCATTCAGCCTGGTTTTTAGATCATTTAGCAGCTTTTGGCAAAATTACAACTTGTGCTGCTTTTGGTTGCTCTAAATAATCAGGAAAAGTTAAAGATATTGATGCAACCCTCCTTTGTTTACACAAAGATAATAAAAACTGTTTTTTTTTTTTTTTTTACTGTTTTTTCCAAAGTTAATAAAACGAATATGGTGCATAATAATGCGTTTGGTTAGGCATAGATCTTCTAAGAACATTTCTAAGGTTTAAGGCCACATTTGTAAAAACAGTGGAGGATTCCTTTAAAAGTTTTCTCTCTTGGTAGAATATATGGCTGTAATATAATCTCCACATACTGTATGTTGTGGTTTACATTGAAAATGCTTTTTTTAAATTCCTAATTCAGTGTAAAACTTTTAAAGCAGGTGTGAAAAATGCTGTAATCTAAGAATGCATTACAATATCAGTGTTGGCGCCTATTTTTTATGAATTAAGGAAAATGCAGTGAATGAATAGAGAAGATGGAAACAAATGGGTAACAGCGTCAGTCGCTGGGTCAATGATGTGGGAATCTGCTGAACTAGTTGGCTGAGCTGTTATGAAATACAGACACTCTATAGCCATATTATTAGGACCACACGACTGTTGTTGTTGATGCTATGTGGTTTGGACTTTTTCATCCAGCTCAGCTCTGACCTATTAAGGAATGAACAACTCACAGAAGGGTCTGGTTTTAGGTCTGGCATTGAGTCTATAGCTCTGGTTTTACCCAGACCGACATTGTTTTCCATTTGTTTTTTTTTTCTCCCTTAAATACCTCAGAATATGAAACCAGTTGGTGGTGGAACTGTTTGTCCAGCACGTCCCACGGATGCCCTGTTAGATTGAGATTGCGGGAATTTGGAGACGAAACAAACTCACTGACGTGCCAAAAACATTCGATGCACCGAATTCTGCAAAGGAAGACACTGCCATTCTGCAGTTTGGGCACTTTTCTGCAGCTTTGATGCTGAGTTCCAGACAACTGGGAACTCTGCATTTCCAAGATAAAAAGTCGGAAGCAGTACGTCACAATATCTCTAGTAGGATAGTATTTACAATACAGGCAATATTGTTTGTGTGATTATTCAGAAGTTTTGACATGAACTTGATATAGGCCACAAAAACATAAAAAATGGCTCATGTCGCCTGTTCAAATCCATTGTGGGATGCTGAGAAAGTCCCTTAACTTTAACTGCTTCCAGGACTATCTTGAAAAAGAAATTCTCAATCTCAAAGAGAATTTCTTGGTTAAGTAACGGTTTTAAAAAGGTAAATACTGCCTGCTTTACTGTGTTCCAAAACAGTTGGTAAGTAATCTGTGAAGATAGTGAATATTGTATATTATTTCCTCATGTTTTATGGCTTTAAAATGCTCTCAAACTATATCTTACCATTGATGTTTGTGTTTCCACGGGTGCCACCATGTCGTGTGTCATTAGACAACTGACACTAGAAGTTGTCCGACTTCAAGTGGCAAGTAGGAGATTGGAATATCCTGAGTTCTGAATTGCATTGGACGCAGCATGAAGATAGTGACTTACTGGTTACAGTGCAGGCTTTAAAGCTTAAGTTTCTGCGCAATCCTAAGCGCTCGCTTTGACCCATTGTTGAGAGCCTCTTCATCAGGTTTCTGTTTTTCTGCCTAGAGAAGTCTCTTCTCCAGTAAATGCTCATGCAACTGCCCCAGTGGCTGTTTGGAGCGGATCAGAAGTTGCGCTCTGAACGCAAACCAAGCTAAATAAAATTATAATGATCACTCGTTCACCCATTTTTGACTAAGTCCGCGACCAGTCTGAAAGCACCCTAAGACTCTACAAGTGGGGCCCAAACCAGCTTTACTTGGGTTGCCTATTGGACAAACAACACCCACAGCACCCTTCAGGAAGACTGTTGAAATAGGTTAGGTAGGAAACACGTGGCTCGCAGCCAAGGTTTAGTAACAGCAGAAAAACCTCGTCCTTCATCACGTATTCCTTTAAAATTACATATTTGAACTAAAGGAATGCCAATTACAAAGCCAGCCAAATCCCCTTTGGAATTCACGGTATTCATTCCAAAGTCTTGCTGTATGTGGAGAGTTTCGCTGCTCAGAGAAGTATCCGCCGCTCTGGCTGATGTTAGCCAGAGAACGGATGGATGAGTTCCAGCACAGGTCACACAACAGTGTGTGTGTTTGTGTGTGTGTGTGCGTGCGTGCGTGCGTGCGTGTTGGATACTCATTTATGTGCATTGGTGCAGCAGCCGTCCAAACTTCTTATTATACTTCCTCCAGGACCTCGTCTCACTACTGTATGACCTGATGGTTTCCCAATGAGGGAAATGTTTGCCAACCTCCTATGATTCCCTCTCTCTGCGTGCATGCGTGTGTAACATTTACCAAAGTTGTCATAATTTATAGTTTTGGAGGCAGAAAAGCCAAAGAGGGTGGATGAGTGTCTGCGCTCCGGCTGTAATTACGGCTCATTCTGGAAGTCTTCTTCTCTCACATAAACGTTCTCTCGTGGTCATGACTGTGCTCGTTTTCTGGTTTTGTCCGTACTCATTTCACATAGCTTGTAAATCCTCCTTGTTTTATAGAAAACAAGGTCAGACACACTGTAGTTAGTTCGACATGATATAATCATGTGGGACGATTACTCTGGGCTGTTTTTTTATTGTGTTTTAACGTTCGACAGCAAGGGAATCATAGCCTTCAGATAAGTTCTCAACCCAATGCTATTTCTACTGATGTGTGGCTGAAATGTTTTTAATCCTTGAGATTAAAGTTATTCGATAACCAAATCATTGCTCCAAGACTTTTCATTGTACATTGAAAACTTTAATGACTGTTAGTTTTAGGATTTATGTGAGATAATGTTATCCTGTGTAAGGTGGAGACAATATGTCCCTACATGTTTATAAGTTATGTAAATCAATATTGACATTTGGCGGTGGCCCTCGGCCTTTTTTGTGGGGGCCCCAAAGTAAATGCACAAAAATGACATACAAAATGACAGAAAATACATTAAAATACAACGTAAATATACAAAAATTACTCCAAAAGCACAAAACAACAATAAAAATGTACAAAATGACTCAAAAAACGTACAAAATTTACATTACAGAAAAATACACTAAGGACCACAAAAATACAAAAACTTGCAACAAAAATACTCAAAAACAAAATGTTGAAAATTACTTCAAAGACTCACAAAATTTCAGAAAAATACACAAAAGGACATAAAAAGTACACAAAAATGACCCCAAAAACGACAACAAAAATAGTAAAAAAATGAAAAATAATTGTACAAAATTACAGAAATACAGAGAAGGAAACAAAAATGTACAACAATGACTTCAAAAACACACAAAAACCCTTTGTTGTTTCCTGTGTTAATGTTCAGATTGGTCATTATTCTTAAATGCTGACATGAATGTTTATAATGTGACCCACGGATCAGATACGTTCTTTCTTATTTATTCTTTGCTCAAACGTCACAGTTTGTTTCCAAATGAGTGAAACTCCCCCTGGTTCTGCTCCGGTTCTGCAGGTGGCAGCATCGACAGCGACTGTGCCTTTGAGGGAGACTACGGCGTGCCTCCGCTCTCCATGACCGAGGGCATGCAGCACATTCGCATCATGGAGGGCGTGTCCCGCTCCCTGCCCTCCTCCCCGCTGCTCAACCACCAGGCCATTAGCGTCAGGCTGCAGCCGGTGAAGAAACTCACAGGTAAGGACGGCGCCAGGGTGATGCAATGCAATGATTTACCATTTATTACCACGAGGAGACGAGTCTGCTGCTGCAGTCCCTGTCTTAGACTCACTGCAAACACCAGCTTCTTTCACCCTTTGTCTTACCTCTCCTTGGTAGAAAAGTACAAATGATTTTTTTGTGCAAGTTGTACATGTTTTCCTCAAAGATGGACTTGAATCAGCAGCTAAAGGCATGATTAGCTTGTTAGCGCAACAAGCAAACCCCTTGAATTGTCAGTAAAGAGTTGCAAACAGTAAGTTTCCACGGGAGTTTAAGTTTGAGAATATTCAAAAATACAAACTCATCATTGGAATTATTTGTTTGAATATGCCAGTAATTGGAAGTCCTTTTGAATTACTGTTATATCAAAGCATACATATTAGTGCTCATGCAAAATGATACAATCAAAAACTCAAATTATTGCCAAATTCCAATAATTTTCAAAAATCCGATAATTTTCAAAGTTGGATTCTGTCCATGGGAATAAACAGGAAATAATGGGAAAGTTACATATAAATATAGTTGGGAAAATATATATTTAAGCATCATCTGAAATATCAGCATCAGTTATTTAAGATTGCTCCCAATTTACGATTAATCCCAATAAATAATTCCCAGGAAAAGTTTGTTTTTGAATAATCCCAACATTTTCAATCTTAAATTCTTGTTAAAATTCACGGGAAATTTTGCGCCCCTTTGAAATCCTCTCACAACAGGTGATGACGCAGTAAACTGATTTTAATTTTATTCAATTGACTGAAAAATGCATTTTAGGATTTTAAACTGTAGTTTGAATCCCAAAATCTTACAGAAAATGTTCCAAAAAAAGGCATTTCATTGAAGACTGAAGTATGAAAAATGTACTTTGAGAAGAAAAACGTTTTATTATTATCAGCGTTTTGTGCAGCTTCAGCACCTTTGTACATATATTAATCCTCTTCATAATAAAAGCACAATATATTGACCTCACTCAGTTTTTATTGCTAATAACAGGGTTAACGGTCCCTCCTGCTCCTTCCTGATATCCAGTCACTGGTCATTTACTCATAGATGTACTTTATCTTTACATTCATTCCAAGAGGAACCATAAAACAGCAGCAGACGAACTGTAATGTTTCCACTTCTTGGGAACTACGGTGTCCGTAACAAACGACAAATACGCCTCCTCTTCACCGCTTTTTATCTCCCACCACTAATCGCTTCCTTCCACGCTCTGGCATTCAGGAAATGTGGAAAATTGTCTTCCCATTAACCCGATTAAGAGGCTGTATTTTGTCTCTGCTGTTATAATGGTGGTGGTGGTGGTGGTGGGAGGGGGTGGGGTGAAGTGTTGACACAGCAGACCCACTGCGGCCACCACTAGAGCGCACTAAGCTCTCAGCTGCTTTAACCCTTTATTTTCTGTTCTATTCCAATGGATTACTTCACACACTGCTCTGCTACAATGTCATGTTTGCTTTGTATTTACATACATACCTTTTATAGCACAGGAGGATTGTGTTCAGGTTGGGTTAAATTATAGGGAAGAAAACCACCCTCTGGTTGGGCAAAAAATGCATTTTTGTCCCATAACCAACACACTCCAGTCATGGTAACATGGTAAACTCATGACTACCTGTCAACATTGAGCTGTGCTACCCTGACTGTCGTTCAACATTGAGCTGTTTTACCATGACTACCTGTCAACATTGAGCTGTTAACTCTGACAGAACCTATGACATTATCAACAAGAAGTTCCACAGTGTGGATGAGAAACTTAATGGGGTATATACAGTATAAATCTATATATTTTCTTTTGGTAACCAGAACTACACCAATATTTAATCACCTGTTCCTTGTCCTATTTATTAATTTTCCTGAAAATTTCATCCAAATCCGTTCAAAACCTTTCAAGTTATCTTGCTGACGGATAGACAGACAGACAGACAAACAGAGGGTAAAATATAACCTTACCGCTCTGCGGAGGTATAAATGAACCCCTCGATTGAGCCGATCTTCTGATATAGGAACGATCATGCTAGCACTTAGCATTACGGAGCTAGCTTACAATATGTTCAAAATGTTTGCATCTTTTTTTTTTCGTGTTTTTTGGCTCGGAACTCCTTTTTCTTAAGAGTGCAAATAACTTTGAGCACATGTAAACCCACTAAATCAGCTACAGGCTATCCAGTGCATTTTGAATGGAGTCTCTAGGACTTACAGTTTCTGAGATACAGCATAGCTACATTTTCTCACAAAGTGCTGTAACGTTCCACAGGAACGTCTTAGAAGTGTCTATACCCACTATATTGACTATTAGCTTTCCAACTGTACCACTATCGCCTTTCTATGATGTGTAGTTGATGAGATACAGACCTTTGTTTAGATTTTTTTTTCTGTATATTTTTTGATTCATTTTGTATAATTTTTTTCTCCTTTTGTTGTTTTGAGTTAATTTTTATGTTTGTTTTTTTGGAGATTTTTGGGACTGTTTAGTATATTTTTTAAGCCATTTTGTACGTTTCCTTTTCGGCTCTGGGCTGCTAGTTGCTCATGTCTGTCATATAATATTAGCTTCATGTTTCGAAGATCATTTATCATTTTTTAGTTCCCCTTGTCTCTTAGATATGAATCACTACTGTTTTCACTTTTAATTATAGGTAGAGGCGACCTGTACTTGAATTTTTTGTTCGATACCGGTATTGAAGCACTACTACAACCACTAGTGTAACTTGTAATAAAAGAGGAATGCTATTTGCTAAAAAAGGTCCTTGAACCGGGTTAATTCAAAGCATGCTAAAATTTGGTCATGTGACCTATTGGCCAGTGTGACTTATCTGTGTTAAAAGAAAAAGGTACATTTCTTGGCTGTTATACTGGTGCGACATGCTGGAAAATATGTTAAAAAAGGTTTAGAAGATTCATTTTTTTACCAGTTTCCAGATTTTTGAAATGTAACATCTTTTGTAGAGGCTTCATTGCAAATGGCTTCAACTGTTGAGGTTTTTGCATATAAGTGGATGGATGAAAGAGAAAGACCTTTATCTCCTTTCTGTTATATCTACAGTATGAACTTGTATCAGTAAGTGAGGCCTGTGTTTGCTGTCGACTGGCGCTGAGCACCAGATTGTCCTGTGACTCCCCCGGGTTTCTCACCCTTTAATTAATTCAAACTCAGCATCACATCCTGCACAGCCTGTGTGCGGCGCTGACGTCACTGTAGCTGCGTTCCTGCCGCTGATGGTGGAGGTGATAAAGAAAGAAAGGCGATGCGACAGAGGAGCAGCAGCAGGTTGAAGGGCCGCAGTCTGGCTCCTGATTAGCCCCCGGGAGCCAGAGGAGTGACATCGACGCTAGTGAAGACACGGAACTGCTGCGGTGGAATGAAAAGGCAATGGAAGTGCTGACCTTTTTAGGGAATCATTGAATTTGTGATGTAATCCCCTCTGTCTGTGTGAAGACCTTCAGGCCCTCTTTGGATTCTCTGAGGAACAACCTATGCAACCCTTTTATAAAGCAAATGGGAATATAATGAGCAGTTGAAGTGTTTTTATTCCAGGGATTAAACGCTGGGGCTCCCCCAGGGTTTTTAAGGACATGGGAATAAATTACAAAACTTCAGAAAACTTGATTTGTTTGGAAGAATTAGTGAAGTGGAGGTTTGTCGGCACTTTTTGACCAATAGTAGCTTTCTGACCTGGTCATATCTAATCCCACACCCCCCCACCCCTAACCCACCGATGGTACAAATAATCATTATTGTCTACAGAGGAAATTGAGTTTTAGGACATTTTCTGAAGCTGGAAAATTGTCTTGATCCTCAAAATATTTGTCCATCCTGTCAGTATTAGTCAGGTATTTAGGTTTAAAATGAGGATACAAAAAGACTATTAAGCTGCAAGTGGGACGATATATCGTGCGACAAGCTATCACGATATGAAAACGTCACAAGATATATCATGAGTCTTTGTAACGACAGGAGGCTATGTTCATATTCTGATTTATTTTTTTGCCCATATCTAATTTTTTCACGTCTGTATGAACGGCACAATTCATATTTTTTCAAATCTGACCCAGGCCACTTTAATATGTGGATATAAATCCGATATGTATCAGATTTCCGACTTTTACGTCATCATAATGCGACAATGACATAACTCTGTGTCCAAGTCGGTTCAGCGGGGGAGGGGGGGAAGTGAAAGGATGGAGGACGGAGTGAAAATGAATAAAAATGTATCATATTATACATATTATTAGTGCCACTCATACGCCAAGACGAGATATCTCCATGCTCAATTCCGTGAACTCAGTGCGCGTCTGCACCTCAGGACCTTTTTTGCGCATGCGGGTCACTTCAGGGTCACATTACGGTTCATACTCCAAACTGATAGAAGACGCATTTAATGTGTAAATATAGACAAGCAAACAAAATAAGCGCTAACAGGAATCAATGAAAGTGTGTCATATTCTGACCGAAATGGCAGCTTTATAAAATCGTTCTCGAAAGTCCTTTCAACGTGTATTTTTTTATTTATTCATTTTTTAAAGGTGCACATGTTTTGTCTATTAGCAATACATTAAACACATGATTTGTGATATACATTTCCAGGCACCGTTTAAGACCTGCAGTGTGAACGTATGCTAATATTGTTGAAAAAAAAACATGTCCATTTCTTTTCAGTTCTAGTTTGATGTTTAAAAAAAAATGAATAAATATAGAAATAAAGATTAAATGTGTTATGCAAAGTCTCGGCACTGATAGAAATATTTTTTTAAGAATGTCATGATGACATGATTTGGTGTTAATTTCAGACTGGCATGAATTGTCAGCCTCTGTTTTTGTGTTTTATTTGCAGAGACTGTTTGCACTTAAAATATTAAAACTTGGTCTTATTTATAGTGTTGTCTATTTTATATTTTATATTCCCTTGAGTTGAAAAGGTCAGACTCAGAGTAATTATGCCCAGAGTTACTGAAATTAAAGTATAATTTTATTTTGTCTTTTTTCACCGTTATCGTGAACTCTGCATCGTGAGCGTTGTATATCGTCCCACCCCTAACTAAACTGCAAAAGCACTGTTTTTCTGCTGAAAACAAATGTATTTGTTATAAAGTTGCTTTGTTGATTGATAATTATTGTTCAACTCTTGTCATTGTAGTTGTAGTATTAAAATATGGTACATTTATTTTGTAAAAATGACTGGTGGAAACCAGGCGACCATGGCTCAGAGGTAGAGTGGATTGTCCAACAATCAAAGGGTTGGGGGTTCGTATCCCACTCTATCCAAGTCATTGTCATGCAAGGCACTTTATCCACATTGCCTCATTTGAATGGGGCAACATTGTGCATGAATGTTGGTGGTGGTCAGTTGGGCCGTAGGCACGAAATGGCAGCCACGCTTCTGTCAGCATGCCCCAGGGCAGCTGTGGCTAAAATAGTAGCTTACCACCACCGATATGACTGATGTGAGTGACTGGTGTGACTGAATAATGGTTTCTGTACGCGCTTTGAGTCTCCTCAAAAAAAGCGCTATATAAATCCAAGCCTTTATTATTATTATTATTTCATTACGAATATAATCAGCAGCACTTTGCTGTTCAGTCCAGTGGAAGCAGTTTGACTGTTTTCATTTGGTGTTTTAGAAAAGCTGGACTCACAGTCGGGGTTTGTTTCTCTCCGTCTCTGCCCTTTAGCAGCATGTTTGCATACACTCGGCTTGACTCTGATCCGTCCTCTCTGGAGGTCATCGTTTCCTCCCACTGTGATTGGACATAATTATGAGTCTGGGGAGTCTCGAGGAACGGCCCTTGTTTTGGAGAAGATTTTAGCCCAAGTTATTGTGCCTCTCACACACGGGTTCAGGCTTTACTGAATCAGGCTCTAACTGTTTGAATATAAAATGTGTAAAAAAAATTTTGACAGTTATTAAATCCTAAATGCATTCAATTTACTCTTTAAAGTCTTTCTTAAGCCACATTTAAAAGACAATACTACAATACTACTACTTCAATCTCTCCTATATTACTTAAAGTTATACCAATCCATCACATGAATGCACTTTAAATGATGAGTCTGAAGGTGAATAATTACACTTTGTTTAACTAATTTGTCTCCGGAGTCATTTATATTAATTTTTATTAAACTTCCTGAAATCAGAGCAAACAAGGAGTCAGCTACGGTTATTAATTTCACATTTTTGAGGATTTGCACTGAAATCATGTAGTGAGAATGCCCGTTAGCTACACTGCCCATTAGCTACATTGTCTGTTAGCTACACTGCCCATTAGCTACATTGTCTGTTAGCTACACTGCCCATTAGCTACATTGTCTGTTAGCTACACTGCCCATTAGCTACACTTCCCATTAGCTACATTGTCTGTTAGCTACACTGCCCATTAGCTACATTGTCTGTTAGCTACACTGCCCATTAGCTACATTGTCTGTTAGCTACACTGCCCATTAGCTACATTGTCTGTTAGCTACACTGCCCATTAGCTACATTGTCTGTTAGCTACACTGCCCATTAGCTACATTGTCTGTTAGCTACACCGCCCATTAGCTACACTGCCCGTTAGCTACATTGTCCGTTAGCTACATTGTCTGTTAGCTACACTGCCCGTTAGCTACACTGCCCGTTAGCTACACTGCCCGTTAGCTACTCTGCCCGTTAGCTACTCTGCCCGTTAGCTACATTGTCCGTTAGCTACACTGCCAATTAGCTACATTGTCTGTTAACTACACTACCTGTTAGCTACTCTGCACATTAGCTACACTGCTCATTAGCTACCCTGCCCTTTTAGCTACACTACCCGTTAGCCCTGCTAATATTGTGGAGTTTCATTGAATTTGTGAATTTAATTGTTATTTTTGAGATATTTACAACTGAATTAGTTGATAATTTACACAATCATTCTGGTTTCTCTGACACTTTCATTTTCTCATGCGGGCCGAAATGGATGCTCTAAAGGGCCGGATTTGGCCCCCTGGCCTTGAGTTTGACACCAGTGTTTCATAGTCCTATTTATATATATATATATATATATATATATATATATATATATGACTACTCTCTCTCTCTCTCTCTTTATAGGTTTGAGTGAGATCTTTACGAAACAGGTTTTTTTAATCTTTGGTGTGAGTTATTCAAGACAACGACAATGTGATTGTCAATTACCAAACGTTGTCGTTGGCACAGCAAAAATGTTTATTTATTCGAGTAGAAAGAAAAAAAAAAAAATAGAAGATGCTGTGGATATGGATACTAAACTGTTGATGGTGAAGATGATCAGGGCCAGGCTGGCGATGGATTTCAGCTTCTTCAGATCTAATCAAGATCTTGAGCAGTTTCAAGCAGTGTGGGCACGTAATGGGCTGCTCTGCTCCGTGCAAAGTAACCTGTGTTGGGAGATTTATTAAAACTAATATGAGTATTTTAATGATGTTAACTGTTTTTACACAGAATGGAGAATGTTCAATAAATGTCTCTCTCTCACTCTCTTTCTTTCTCTCTCTCTCTCAGTGACTCTGAGGATGCAGATCATTATGATCCCTAATCACTGTTTGCCTGTTTGTTCTTTAATAAACTCTTCACTCAATTGTCAGGCTCACCAGAATCGTTGCTCCCAGTTGATTGATTGCCGCTTTGTCGCTTAGTAACATTTACTGGGAATTATTTTCTCATTTCTCCTTCGATTTGTGTCGCGTTTCCCTAATGAATGAACAGCTGCTGTCAATTCGAGGAGAGGATGCTTAGGTTGGATCAGGTTGGATGTAGATTGTTGAGTGTAGATGTTGATTATATCATGTGTTGAGTAATGATGATGGACTTTAAGAGCAGGCACTCGTTAGACTACGGGTTCTCAACCTTGGGGTTGCAAGACACTGGGAGTGGGTTGCCAAATGCCTTCAAGAAACTAAGAATTCTTTTGCTTATTTTTTACACGTTTTTTTTGCCATTTTTTGCTTCTTTTAATACATTTTTGCTTCATTACTCTCATTTCTGCCACTTCATCAAATTTTAATGCCTTTTCTGCATGTTTTTTTTCACTTTCAATACTTTTTCAGCGTTTTTAAATTCTTTCCACCACTTTTCCCACCTAATGTCACATGTTGACCCATTATTGTCACTTTTAACCTCTTTTCACCATATTCCATTTGTCATACCCATATCTGCCAGGTTAAAATAATTGTTTTTAATCCAATATTGACACTTTGAACCCTTTTTACCACTTTTTCTGTCCATTTTTGGCCACTCTAATTTGCAACTTTTAACCAATTTCTGTGCTTTTTAAAATCCCATTTCACCGCCTTTTCCACCATTTTTGGTCACCACCCATTTTATTTCTGATTAAAACAAGGATTTACATCTTTAAGATGACTATATACTATGGTGCAGTTAATAATAAACTTCCTGAATAAAAGATTCAGATGAATAAATAACTGTGGTTATCATAGATTCATAGAACAATGGACCATCATTTTGCTGACTTCATAGAGATAATCCTGTTTTAAAGTATTTTTCTGAGTAGGTGTTGGGTTTCTTCATCTGTGAAGCGTCGCTAAAGGGAAGTGACGGGACTTCTCGCCTGGATACAGCGATATTCACTCAGTCTGCTCGGGTTATGATAACTTGAATTGTGATGAATTATTGACAAGCTGTGGTAGAGGTCGCTTCAGGACGGCAGAGTAGAAAATGATTTTTCATTCCTTTATTCAGAAATTACCTCCTTAGGTGAGAAGAGATTCCATATTGGAGGTGAGACGGCAGCGTAATGTAGCGGAGAGACTTGTGGGCTGTACCATGTCATGTTTCATTTCTACACGGGGATGAAATATAACACGAGTCAAAGCCTGAAGTACATTAGTGTTAGGTATTTTAGCACAAATGCACTAACAATTATTAAATAATGTGGATTATCTCCAAGCTTGGTGGAGAATTTTGAATGTTTCATCTCATCACTTTACCTAAAAATGGAAATGATTGAAGTATGACAGCGTTGAAATAACACTATTGTTCAGAAAAATGCACAAAATGACCCCAAAAACACACAAAACTACACAAAATGACAGAGAATTAAATACAATAACGTATCAACACACAAAACAAAAACAAAGATTTAAAAAAAAAAAAAATCACACTAATATTCAGAAAAATACACAAAAAACTCAAAAACACAGAAATCAACAAAGATACGCAAAATCACTTGAAAAACAGACAAAACACCAACAAAAAAAGAAATTCACCCATAAACACTCAAAACTACAAGAACAATACACTAAATCATTCACAAAACACCAAAAACGACAACAAAAAATATAAAATAATTCAAAAATATTGAAAACAACAAAGTACACAAATTCAGCCCAAAAACACCAACAAAGCAGAAAACGACAGAAAAGTTGAGTAAAAAAACACACAAAATGACATGAAAAATACGCTGAATGACTAAAAAAACTCAAAAACAACAAACATCCAAAAAAAATCACTCGAAAAACACACAAAACTTTGAGGAAAAATACACTTAATGCCTCACAAAACACCTAAAAGACAAATTGGCATAAAAAAAAAATGCCTCGAAAGCACAGAAAACGACAACAAAATACAGAAAATGACAAACTTTTTGTTCTTTCCTGTATTAATTGCTCAGATTGGTAATTATTCTAAATACTGACGTGAATATTGACAATGCGACCTTCAGATTAGATACAATCACATTCCTGTGATAAAAGTTGCTTTAAATGATACTTAAATGACTGAAATCTAAGCCTGTCATGCAGGACGTCTCTATCCTCCATTTCCTGTAGCTTCAATTGATGATTATTAAAGATTTCTCCTCAAACGGGTGCAGACGCACCAATCAATGGGGCCGAGCAGAGACGGCGTGACATTTTCTGCTCCATTGTTACATCTGAGGAATAAAGAGTGAAGGTTAAGAGCAGGACGGGGTAATTGACATCTAAGTGTGATGCCCTTTGGAGCTGCAGCCGGATTAAGTGGTGTCACAGAGACACTCGTCTTATTTTAGTCATCATGCAAATTGGCCCAACGTTATACCATTAGTCAAATATTCTCAGCGGCAAATATTAAAGCTAGAACTCAGTGTGGGAATGGATGATATGATAGTATTATATAGATATATGTATTGGTATTTTTTACATGAATACTTAGATGTTTAGTTTTCAGGACAGTTAATATACCCCCTGATTTTTTTTTGTAAGTAAATAAGTAATGTTTATTTATATAGCACCTTTCACAGACAGTGGTCAAAATGTGCTTTACATATCAGCTCATTCACACTCACACACCAGTGGGACTGAGCTGCCATACAAGGTGCTAGCAACTTGGGGTTCAGACACTTCAACACATGGACCGGTATAGACTGGGATCGAACCCCGAACCTCTCGATCAGCTGAGCCACCTGTTTGCTAAGTTTTTAAAAAAAGAATTGGGGGAAAAAAGATTTACTTCATGTAAATAATAATGATTAAAGCTGCAAGCAGCGTTGAACGGGCCCTCGCAACCACACGCATGTCGGTACGTGGCGCACGTTGAGGTGTGTTGCATGTCGAGGTGTGGCAGAAATTTTAAAGTGTTGAGACGTAGCTGACAATTTTTAAGGATTATATAGCAAACTTTTTAATAACTACCGTGCGCCATGGGATCCCCCTATGCTGTGAAAAACTCCTGGTGAGAATCCTGTTGTGGTAGAAAGAAATAGCAGTACTTACCCGGATCAGGGAAATCCTCAGTGTACTGAAGTAATAGTTCATCAGTACACTGAAGAATTCTGACATCATCACTCTCTACAGAGACCCTTAAATATCACATTTTTGCCAGTCCTAATATGCGAGCAAATTTTCACAAGTTTTTTAACGTGTTTAGGCCCTCAAAAATGTTTTCATTTTCTCTATAATAAAAATACTAATAAAAACGAGGTGCGTTACAATAGGGTCCTACGCACCATTGTCCTCGGGCTCTAATAATAAAAATTTATAAAAGAAAAATTAATAAAATAACTTATAGACAAACAAAACAACAAAAAACATTTTGCTGATTCTAAAAATTAACACCGTGAAATAGAAAAAAAGAAATAACTTGGGGGGGAAAAAATAATTATATTTTCAAACAAAATACTTAATGTAAAAAATACACAAAATGACCTCAAAAACAACTTAAGTACACAACACTCAAAAGAACAATAATAATTTTGCAGATACTAACAATTAACAGCATGAAATAGGAGAAAATAAAAGCATAAAAGAATATTGGGTTTTTAAATGTGTTTACTAATATAAATAAATCAATTGTGGTGGTGGGTAAATTTTTTTCACCAATTATTATTATTATTTATTTTTTTTAATTCTATTTTTTTAATGTATTTTCAAGCAAAATTCTTCATTTCATTGATAAAATAGATTATTAAACTAAGGAAAAGAAAAATACACAAAATGACCACAGAAACAACAAAAGTACACACAATGACAGAAAATTAAATAAAATAACTTATAAACACAAAACAAATACAAAGTTTTAAAAATATATATGTATTTTTGTTGTCATATTGAAATTTCTACCTGTTTTAAACTTAAATAATTAAATTAAATATGGCCTTTTCCATCCATGATCATTAAAAATTGGAGGCCCTATTAATAGACGGGACTGTGTAAATAAAGCCTTCCAGGGTTGTGCAGGAAGTTGTAAAACTTTGAATATGATGGCTGTAGAGTCTACAGGGTTAGGATTCTACACCTACAGAGGTTGAACGTGTCATTGTGTACAAGGCGGATTACACAATACTACACAATACTACACTATAAACTCCCCACCATGTGAGTTTGAACCCCTAAGTGTCTATAAAACATGGCTGCAGCTGTGCAGAGTTTCAAGGGTAAAACAAGGACAGGAAGTGGACGTCTGAGCTCAGGAGGAAGTTGTTCAGCTTTTATTGAAACCGTTCCTTTCTTTCTTCTTCTCTTTCTTTCTTTCTTTTCTCCTCCCGTGTCTCCGACGTGTCGTCCATGCTGTAAAACTGTCCCTTTAATAACGCCCTCCCTCCCTTCCTCTCTTCCCCTGTTTCATGCCATTTTCTTGCCCACCCTTATCCTCCCCCTCCTTTTTCGCTCTCCGGTTGCCATGACAACAGCAGCACTGCACCATTCATCTGCTGGAGACCTGGGCGCCCGCTCCTGCCTGCCTCTCACATCTATACATAACACGCTAACGCTAACCTCTCCGTGTCCTGGCTGGGAACAACGCTGGTTCTTCTTCTTCTCTCAGCTTTTTTTCCCCTTCGGGTTTTTATTGCCATTTTCTCACCAGGGGGTGGGGGGTGGGCGGAAGCTTTTTGGTTTATACCTGTAGGGCTGGAGGAGTGCCACCTGTGTGTGGTGACTTCTGCTGCGCTCCTCTTCCTCACTCCCCCTCCTCCTCATCACTGCCTTACCCGCCTGGGCTTCGTATCACTTACTGCGTCTGAGTCGAGCGTCACCACTGAAACCTGTGAAGATCCCCCCCTCCCCACACCCCACAAACGGAAACTACAGGGACGCTATAGCACCAGGTCCCACCTCGGTTTTGGTTTTTCTTTCTTGGTGGTGATTTTTGATGAACTGGTCCTCGCTGAGGGAGGAAGGACTGCTGGTGTCGGTGCAGGGGGGGGACGTGGGGGAGTTGGTGTCGTACTCCAGCCTCCAGGAATGCCAGCTCTGGTTTGAGAATGGTGAGCCTGCCACACCCTCTACTGCTGCGTGCTTCATTCCTCCATCTGTAAACTGTGTCTCCAAGTGATGGTCTGGTCTCAAAGCTGGGGGGTGGGGGCTAGCAGGGGTCCATGCCAATGCCGGCTGCTGGTCCAAATGACATTAAATTACAGTGCTGATGATAGAGCGACTTTTCGCCCTCAGATCTGAACTCTATTACAGTGTAAGCCAGTGGTTCCCAAACAGGGGTACGCGTACCCCTAAGACAGGGATGGACAACTGTTATCACAGCGGAGGCCACAAAAATGTAATTGTCTGATCTTAGGGCCAGTCTGAGCATTAACATGGGAAAGAACAAAGAGTTTTTTATCATTGTTTATCTTTTTGTGTAGTTTTTAGTAATTTTGTATTTTTGTTATGTCTGTGTTATGTTTGCATTTAGTTTATTGTCAGTGTGTGCCTTTTTAGATTTTTTTCAATATTGTTGTTGTATGTATTTTTCCTGTCATTTTGTGTAATTGTTAGCATTGTGTGTTTCCGTCATGTCATTTTTTGTGTGTTAGTGTAATTGGTTGTTTTGTGTGGCCAATGTCCTTTTGTGTGTATTATGAGTCTTTTTCTGTCCATTTTGTGTGTGTGTATTATATTGGGTTTCATATTACTTCCAATTTCTTGAATTACAATTTTTGTTGAAATTGTCTTGGGGGCCGCACAGAATTCGACCGTGGGCCGCATGTGGCACCCCGGCCGCCAGTTGCCCATGTCTGCCCTAGGGGTACATGAGCACATTGCGGGGGGGGTACTCAGAAAGAGTTAACAATTAATTTAAAAATAATCAGGAAATGTTCCTAGTTCCTTTTTAGGCTATTTTTGAACAAATTCATCACAAACTTACAGTACTATTGCTCAATAAAATACTATGTTTTTGTGATTTATTGAAAAATTATTATGTTACGCTGTAGAGGCCATTTTATCCCACTTCTGACAATACGAGACAATAATTAGCTACAATTTACAAAGAAGACCATATTTACTTACTATTAAAGGAATCACATAAAGGTTGCATGGTATTTTTTTTAAATGAATTCCACTTTAAAATACACTCAATGTTTTGAATTTGTAGATTAAGCCTTAGAGAACCATGGTTGGAGACACAGTTAGTGGTTTAGGAGAGCCCACTGTTCCACAAATAAAACTGCATATTAAATATTTGAGAGGGGACCTTTGATATGAAGAGGGGGTGCATTACATGATTTGACAAAAGTGCAAAATGAGACAAAAAAGATTGTGAACCACTAGTGTAGGCTTAAGGAGCTGTGAATCAACCACAGTGTGACGCTGTGTTTTTGTGCGTTAGCGTGGGTGAGCGTTCAATTGTCTTTTGAGTGCGTGTGTATGTGTGCGTCCAAGCACAAGCTGTGGGCGGCTAATGGTTCTTGGTCGTCTCACTTTTCCTCCTCATACGTAGCATATGGTTGGGGACCATGGATCCTCCTCTTTCTCTCTCTCTCTCTCTTTCTCCCTCCCAGTGGACGTCTATTTTATTTTTTTTTCATGTGCGAACAGAACAAAATGTCTCAATATACCACCGTCACCGTTCACCTTAGAGCTCATTCCCCTGCTGTTGTGGCTGCTGCTGTTGCTACTCTCGCTCTCAGGTGATTTCGGTGGCTTTGATGAGCTCATTGTCAGCTGTCGTTCAGATAAAAGGGTGGAAAAAACATCACTTTGATAGAAAATCAATTTGTTTTTCAGAAAAAACCATTAGGGGTTAGAGGATGTGACGTCGCTGCAGAACTCAGCCTTAAAATGAAGTTAGCAAGTTTAAATAAATCAATTTGAATTCTAGACTTTAAATCTAAGTTAACATAAATGATTTTGGACCATTAGAAATACTAATACTTTGTTTTGGTTCCATTTATTCAGACAACTGCCAGTCTTCGTCGGAGGTGTGTGCTGATTGCTTTGATGTTTCCTTTGAGGTTTCCTTGACTTCTGTGTAATAATAATATTCATTCAAAAAGAAGACTAAAAAATTTTTGCTAGGCAATATTCTTTGCCATGTAGCTGTTATGTTAGGTCATTTATGTGATTCCCGCATGTTTTCCGTTATCTTAGATAATTGGACACCCTAATGATGTTAAATTTGAGACCTCAGGTGTTACCCAGCCTTTTGTTTTGTTACCTTTTAACTTCAGTAAGTGAATATTTACATAAAATATAACTTTTAATCTACATCTATCCACGCTAATGTATAAGACAGAAAAGTGTCTCTAATCCCAATCCTATAAAGACTTTTGGGTGTCGAGACCAAGTCAAGATCAAACCCAAGACAAAACATAGACCATAAAAAGCTATTTTAAAAACCATGATGAGGTTGAACAGTTAGAGTATTCTCTCGCTCTCATTTTAGTTTTCTTTTAAATACGTTTGATGGACAAAAACAAGGTTTCAAAGCACAACATGCATAAATCATTGTATGTATTTAAAAGCCATTGATAAGTTCAGAATTATTTTAAATATCTGAGAATACGATATATTTGGTGTCTGACAAAGACATTCTGAGACCAAGCCAAGACCCAGACCTTCAAAATATGGTCATAGTAAACACTAGTTATTAGCTGCTTTTACCTTCTGCACCAAAGCCTAAACGTGATAGTTTTCATAGATAACCCGTATGTCAGATTCTGTCTTCCAATATGTCTCCTCCAAGGTCGCGCTAATCAAAGCTTCCCCCCTTTAGAGTTTCCGTTGCTGTCTGTGAGTTCATTTTTATTCACAGGACACGTCACTTTAACCCAGCTTGATTTGTAGGCCTCTCTATCGAGCACTTACCTGTGTATACTGTACCCTTTGCGGTCCTTCAGAGTGATATTGATTCATGTAATGGCTCAATTTCCCTCCTGCATTGGCCCTTGAGCATGTGTCAGACGAATGGTCTGGAGGCTTAAGGTGAGTTATGAAATAAATACCACAGACTGTTTAAGGAGCATCCTCCTGTGGTCTGCTTTGAACGCAAAGGCCTCCAACGCTCACGGAGAGTCGTTCACTTACTGGATTATCATCTGATTTATGCTAGCAGACAGTACAGTGTCTAACCTTTCATTTAATAGTGATAGTCCCGTTTTTCCACTCACTTTTGATTACAAAAAGCAGCCTCATGAGTAACTCTGTAGAGCAAACAACTGGCGGCCCGGGGGCTACCTACAGCCCTCGGTCTAATTGTATTAGGCCCCCAAAGTAAATAACATACGAAATGACAGAGAAACACAAACAAAAGCGAGAATACATTTAAAAATGCAAAGAATTACAACATTGCAGAAAAATACACGGTATTACAAAGTAATACTGTGTACTACTTTTTAATTTTGTGTATTACACAGTAATACACAAAATTACTCCGAAAAACACAGAGCGACAACAAAAAAAATACACAAAATGACAAAAAAATATATACATTATATTACGCAAAAATATGAGAAAAACTAAAAATTACTCAACACACGAAACAAAAGCAAAAATACATTTAAAAATACATAGAATTGCAACATTGCAAAAAAAATACAGTAATAGACAACAAAAACACAGAAAATACTCAAACACACCAAACTACTACAGAAATGAACAAACTGACAACAAATAACCTAAAATGGCAACAAAAAAACACAAAAAGACTCAAAAAATATACAAAATTACCGAAAATGATGAAAGTTAGCAAAAAGACAAGAAAAACACAAAAAATTACTCTGCAAACCCCCAGTACTAACAAACAAGCAAAACGACAACAAAAATACACAATATGACTCCAAAAAATGAAAAATGACAACATAAATGCACAATATGACTCCAAAAATATACACTTTACAGGAAGAATACACTAAAGGACAACATAAATGCAACAAACAAACAGAATGACAAAAAAACACACAAATGTACAAGGAAAACACTTTGTTTTTTCCTGTTAACGCTCAGATTGGTCATTATTCTAAATGCTGACATAAATGTTGATAATGTGGCCCTTCCATCAAACAAACACATTTTTGTGGCCCCTGCTGTGATGGAAGTTGCCCACTTCTGCTGTAGAGGGTGGGCACACCGTGTGCTAAGTATGACACCTTAGTCATGAATCCAGCACTGACGACAGCACTGGCCTTTAGCATCCTTCACTTTCATAAGAGACGTTTACACTCGAAAACAAGTTATTTCATCTGAAATTGTCTCCCTGTGATCTAATAATTCTGTTTAAAAAAGCAGCACAGAGTTTAAATTAGTCATCAATCGAGGGTAGAGTCCACTTGCGTGGGATCTAGAATTACAATCTTTTGTCATGGGAAAACACTGAGGCGTTGTCTCTATCTATCTATATACAGTAGGTGATGTCATCGGCTCCATAACCAACCAGCCACTATTAAACCTGCAATTAAAACCCTCCCACAAAACTACTTCCATATACCAATTAAAAGACGGACTAGACCAGTTAATCCTGCTTACCCACATGGTTTATTTCAGAACTCAAAAAAACAATGAAATTGCGTTAAGATTTTGCCAAAGTGAACCATTCTTTCTTCTAATATGTTATGGTTTCATTTATTCAGGCAACTTTTTTCAGGAAATTGACTGATGTGTTTCGACTGCCAATTGTCAGTGTTCCTCAGAGGCATCTGCAGGAAGAACTCATAAGGACACATTAAATGATTGCTTTGATGTGTAATTAAAGCACATTTCAAAGTAAATTTACCTGATAAAAGTTGTCTGAATAAATCAAATCTTAACATATTATTCAACTTGCTGGAATCATTCTTAGTTTTTCATGAGCTAGTCTTGTACCCGAATTGCATTAGACTTGCCGTCAGTTTATCCTCCCGAGAATCACTATAATTCCATCAAAGCGATCCGCAGCGCTTTGCAAATCATTAACCATAAGACGTGATGTTCAACCTTCCAGAGGTTTACCATTTGAGAGAATCAGAGGGGGTTTCAGCCTTTTCAACACTAGACAACCTCATCAAAGGTGGCCAGCTACAGGGTGATTGAGCCTCAGCTTGCATCCCCTAACTGTTTCCCACTCTTTCCGCGTATTATCTCTAGGTAATAAAAATACCTCAATAACAGCTTCAAACGTAGCTCAGATTTTTATCAATGTGTTGTCTGTAGTAATAAATCAAAAGGATAGGAAAGAAATGTAGAGAAAAGCACAAGAAATAGTAAATAAAGTATCAGATAATGCAAACCAGTGGCCCTGATACAACGTGGTTGTGTTGCACAATGGCTACGACCTGTCAGTTGTTTTTTCAGGAATAAAATAGTTCAGAAAAGTACTTCATGGTTTCATTAATAATACATTAAACACAGTCGATGTTGGCTACCATGTTAGCACATTTCCCTGTGACTCACGTGTAGTTCTGTTATACAGCAGTATACCTTGACACAAACAGGCGAGTGGGAAAGCTTAGTCTGCAGTCTGCTATTAATAGCCTTTAAATTGGTTTTCTTATAAAACAGAGCAGTGGGGTACATGAAAAGCTGAACAAATGATTCCCATGGATTTACTGACAAAGACTCACCACTACCAGCTGCAGAAACTCCTGTCACTGGTCCAGCTAACCAACAGGTTTCAGCCTTTTATATCAGTCTGACATAATCAAGTCGACAACAATCCAAATGAAGTAGCGAGACTTCCTACCAATGAGCTTCCGGCTTCTGATTGACCTTAAACAGACACAAAGTGACTTTGTCTGCGTTGACGTTCACTGGGCCAAGCTGTCAGTTCTGATTTGCTGAAGCTTCTTGGTGGACATCTCTGAGGAAAACACCAAATGAGCCCGAATGCCTTCAGTCGATGAACCAGTTACACTCTGAGCATCATTTGAGTCAGTCTGCTTTGTTACTTCAGTATCTTTCAGTTTGGATTCAAATCACCACCTGAGAGGAAGTATTTTCAAATCACCAATCCATCTTCTATTACTGTTGTTCTATTCAGGAATCCAAGGTCCTGTAGAGTCCCTGTCCAGCAGGGTTTAGAACCACAGGGGACCAGGGTAGGATGACCACTGGGAAGCTTTAATAATGGGACAAATTGGATTAGGGATGTCCCGATACAACTTTTTCACTTCCAATACGATACCAATATTTTGCAGCCCTGCGTATTGGTCGATACCAATGTCGATACGATATCAACACGAATCATACATACTTTTTTTCTGGCTGATATCGGACTGATATCCGATATCAATATTGGATCGGGACACCCCTAAACTGGATGCAGTGAACACTTCTGCAGGTGATGAGTCTTATTGTGACTCCTTAAAAATGTGTTTTGTTCTGCAACATTAAACATAAATGTGATATTAGTGATATCAACCACAGTAAAGCTCTACTAGTGCTCACATTTGGAGCGCATGTACTCAATTTTGGTGTACTATTGTCTGAGTACACTTTACTAGTGAAGTAAAAAATGTCACTAGTAGCACTAGCAAAGTTGAGCTTTTTCTACTAACATATTTCAAGTCTACTAGTACTACTAGTCACACAAATTTGTCTACAAGTAGTAGGGCTGGGCAATATATCAAGTTTTGTATTGTGGCGATATTGAAATTGACATTATCACCTTTTTATATATATATATATATATTATAGCTTATTTTGTATTGAAATACAGCATGAAAAGCTCAGTTACATGGATTTCTTTGTGCGTCCTAACCAGTGGGCGTGCACTGTAGCTGTTCCCACTCAACGTGCTTGAAGCCAAATACGGAGCGTAGGGGTGCTTCCATCTTGCAAATTTGACGTCATTTGGGGCCAGAGTCTGAGCAGTAGGGTCCGGTGGGAGGAGCCCTAGTAACATGCCCCGCCCATTTAGCGTAGTGCCCTGATGACTTACGCAACCCCAGCTACGCCAAGGGCATAAGTATCTTTCCTGCTGGAAATTCTACCAACAACTTTCTCAGATCATAGAGGTTAGTGCATATATTTCAACTCAAATATCTAGTTTAAAGGCGTCTCGGCTTTCCTTCACGGCGTAACTGCTATTCACAAAGAGAGCTATGCAAGATCTGCGGCTGTCAATCATCATCATATATGACGTAAAATCCCGTTTTTAGACCTATACTGCAGCTTCACTCCACCAGGCAGCTTATCCTGTCCATTCTTTTTACAGTCTATGGTCCTAACCCAGATCTTCCCCTAAACAAGCCACACTATAGTACTCACTCACACATGCTGTCCCTTAGAGGAGAAAAAGCCCAAACGTGGCATATATTATGCAGCTGTTTCTTAATAAATGTTCCTTTGCCCTGAATTGTCTTGTCTGGCTTTGTTTGAATGAAAAATATCGCGATTTGTATCGTATATTACCATTTTGGTCCATATATAAGTAGACGATTTTGTTTCTAAGCTATACTCAAAATCTTTTACGAGTAAAACCATTTTTTTGTTTACTCGTACACTAACATTTTAGTTTACTTGTAGTACTAGTAGATCTATGGCCAATGACGAAGGAGGGATTATAACCAAATCCAGCTCCCTGATTGGTTGGCTTGTTTGAAAGCCAACAACAAGTCTGAATGTGCTTTTCTACACCACCTTATTAGTGTTAAAGTCTTACTAGTAGAACTAGTCACACTTTTTACTGCAATAGTAAAGTATACTCGCGCACTAGTAAACCAAACCGTTAGTGTATTTACAAAATTTGTGGCCTGATCGTTCTCTAGCCAAGCAAAGTCTTTTAACCACCGTGGGTGACGATGTCTTGTTTCTTGGTTGTCATCTTTGTGGCATTCTCAAGTACCTTTAACTTTTGATTCATGAATCTCCGTCAATGTCGTTTGTCGGAATGTAGAAAAAATAGTTTACAATGTTGCAGATTCTTGGTAAACTCTAGTGAAAGCAGGAAATGTAAGCGATTCGGGATCCAGTATTTCTGCTTTTTTTCTAAGAACTCTATTGTAGAAAATAGGAAAAAATGCCAGTCATGGGTCGCCAATGCAGAATAGCTGTGAGATTATAAATACCCATTCAAGAGCCTGAGCTCCTGCTGGGATCAGGGTCAAGGGAACCGGGCTATTATTAGCCCGCTGTATCGAGTAATGTCCTTGGAAAATTATGCAGCGCTCGCTTTTTTTCTTTCTTTTCAGAGCGTCGCTCTAACGTAACATCCTCTTTGCTTTTCATGGGAGTGAAGGAAGGACATATCAGCAGACTCGGTTGTTCTTCTATGACGCCATGCAATGAACCCATTATTTAAGAGAGTTAAGTGTGTCTGAATGTATCAGCGCTAACAACAGCTGCTGTGATTCTACAGCTGAGTCACAAGGCCAGGCTACATCAGGAATAATGGGTTCGTGCATGAGAGTAGACAGCTGAACAGAAACCTTGGCCTGAAAATGCTTAGATTTATTAACCAGATCCTACGATGAAGGAAGGAGATACACGATGAGTTTTAACGATGTCAGGGAATCTTGCGCCAAAACACTTGTCCTCAAACCGTTCCGCAACTGAACAAAGGGTCATTCCATGTCATTTCAACAAATTGCCCAATCACTTCTGTCAAAAAATTCTGAAATCTTTACCAGTTGTTTCGTGATTATTCAATAGACACACTGTAACATTTTTATTTTGATTGGATGAATACCTTTTGAGATTTATTGAGGTGGGTTATGTGTCAATTTTCACGAGTTCTTATTCTTCTTCCTTTTTCAACTTTCAATATCTCAGAAACTACACAACATAGGAAACTGCAATTTGGTATAATAATACAGCTCCACCTTCTCTCTCAGAATATACAAAAATATCTGCTATAAATTCTGTCTGGCGGACATGCCAGACCCTCAAAAATGGAAAAAGGTTTGCCGGGTTTCGGGAAAAAGTGAAAAACTAATAAACAATAAATTATTCTAAGACACACCCAAGCTACAATGACCTCATGTAAAGGATTTGAGTGGTGAAATAACCCCAAAGTTGGGTCGCAAAAACAAAAATCTTTATCTTAAGGGTAATCTTTATACTATAAACTAAAACAGATATCAGATGTTTTTTCTTACATTCCAACATGCAGTTACGGGCCACTAAAAATAGTAAAAAAAAAAAGATTTTTTTCGGATTTCAAGAGCCTGTTACCCAAGAACCAATGCATATATGTGACTAATCATTTGTGATGTGTACAGTCTCTGTACATAGCTCAAAGCTGATCATATTACAGCTGAGGCATATGCTAAGATGTTTACTGAAGGCCCAAACATGTTCCAGCCACAAACCCCAACAAACTTTATTCCAATTTTCAGGAGTTGGCATGTTCACCAGATAGAATGTATTGCAGATCTTTTTGTATATTCTGAGAGAGTAGGTGGAGCTGTATTACAATACCAAAATTGAGTTTCCTATGTGGTGTACAGTATTTCATGAGATATTAGAAGCTGAAAATGGAAGAAAAATAAAGACGCCCGTAGATCGACACTTACATAAATAAAATGTACAGTGTGCCTATTGAATAATCACGGAAAAATTGGTAAAAATTTCTGAATTTTCTGAGACCAAAGTGCATGGGATGTCCTTAAAATTATTTACATCGGAATTAATTACATTCATGATCCCATGTTTAAAAGCAAACATGTCAAAGAATAAAAAGCGGGCTCGGAAAAGGGTTTGAAGCCACTGGAGTTCAGAGCGCTCCTAATGGAAGAAGGTGCGTTCTAAGAAGCTTTCTTTGTCTGTCTGGGTTCAAAGCTGAGGTTACGGCAGGTTGTCGTCTGCAGAGGGGAACCAGGGCGAAGGACAAACGTTGTTATCGAAGGCGTTATTAACGATGATAATCTTTTCTCTTTACTCTGCTGGTGTTTCCAGCCTGAATAGGTCTGTATGAGCCATAATGCTCCAGGCGCAAAAAAGGCATCATAGATTATCTTCACTGGGATGTTTCTCTTTAACTGACCATCTCTTCTGTTTCAATGTAGATCTAGGGCCGAAAAACCCTAGTAAAGTGCAAAAATTAATAGCTCTTTGTGTTGGGAAAAGCTCCGCTAATGAGCGTTCTCAGAGCATTAGCCTCTTCTTTTGCCTTCTTAAAATTCTGCCAGCGCTTTACCTTGCTCTGTTAATCCTCCCAAGGCTTTCACAACACACACAGATACACACACGTTGGTGTGCAGACGCACTCTGGCGCATACACAGAAGCAGCAGAAGCAGCCAGGCTAATGGTCTTACGTTTACCGCTGACTGTCAGCAACATCTGGTTGGCGTGTTTAACATGTCAACGTGAGACACGCATGAAGCCTCTGGCTCTGACACCCTACTTAGAATGAACCAAGCGTCATGTTTTACAGCCTTACTTAAAGCTGCTGGAGACGATACATTTTTCTATCAGATAAAGACATAGTATTGGCCTCATAGATGAATAAGTCAAAGATCATTCACTCAAGTAAAATGGTGCTCAAAACTTTTTTTTTTTTATCTCCACTGTAAACACTCTCATTGACATTGTGGGAAAAAATCTGTGCATTGCATTGTAGGATATGGAGTACTGTAGACCAGTGGTTTTTAACCTTTTCAGCTTGCGACCCCCAAAATACAGGTGCCAGAGAGTTTATTAGTCATTTTAAAGATGTAAATCCTTGATTTAAGCAGAAATAAAGTGGGTAGAAATTACCAAAAATGGTGGAAAAGGTGGTGAAATGGGATTTATAAAAGAAAGTGTCTATTCGTACGGTTGCTGTACGGACAACCCCCGGTGCTATTGGTATGTTTACCGAAGTACAAGTACGTAGCGTCTTAGGTTTAGGGTTAGGGTTAGGTTATAACCCTATATCACAACAATTTTTTGGGTTTGGTTTACGGTAAGGTTTAGTCTTAGTCACGTGACCTAAACTGGCCAATGACTGACCTATCACTTGACCTAAACTGGCCAATGAGGGGCGCTCCGTCGGTATATTGATACGGCAACCATACAGATAGCCACTGCCTTTTAAAAACCACAGAAATTGGGTTAAAGTTGCAAACTGTGGGTAATGGAATTTAAAAATGCAGGGAAAATTAGTTGAAACTGGCAAATAATGGACATTTCAAATCGTGAATTTGGTTAAATTGGCCAAAATAAACACAAATGTGGTGAAAAGAGGTTAAAAGTGACAATAATGGGTCAACATATGAAACATTAGGTGGGAAAAGTGGTGGAAAGGATTTATAAATGTCGAAAATGTCTGCATTTGCGGAATAAGCTTTGTAATTTAATGGAGAAGTGGCAGAAATGGGAGTAATATCGCAAAAAAATGCATTAAAAGGGAAAAAAATGGCATGAAAATGAAAATGTTTTTTTTTGGGGTTTATACGAAATGATCCAAATCCTGCCGATATTGAATGTGTGGCGGAGTGAGGTGATAGCATGGGGAATACTGGGAACAAACTAGAACAAAAATAATGTCAAGCCAATCACGTTACTCCTTGTAGCGGCAGGTGTGCTTTGCTGTTTCCATGGTAACTGGGGGGCAGTGCTTGTATTTATCTATGCTACGCTCAGGTTTCAGACAGCTGGGCCATGCATGTCCTTACCTGCATTGTTTACCCCTATGTGTGTGAGTGTGTGATGTAACTGAGATGTCTTTTTACAGAAATGAATCCGCCCACTTACAATTTAACATTTATTTTACAGAATCTAAATCCCAGCGTTGATTCTTTGCTCGTCTTTGTGCGTCTCCTGTTTCTACACAGGCTACAGATGCTATACTTTCACTGTCATTCCCACCCCCACGCCCCCACACCCCCTCTCCCCTCCTTGCTAGTCTCACTCTTACACTTGCATACATGTCACATGAATATTCATATTCACACCCTCACATCCAAATTTCACCACCAGTATTCCTCCGCCACGTGCATCTGCACATGCACGCAGAATATATTTATTCATAAGCTCATTATGAGTGGATTTGCCTGGTGCCATCCATCACACACACACGCACACACACTGGGTGCCAACAGATTTAAAATAAGTAACAAAAAAGTGTTTTATTTTTTTGTGAGATTGCTGCACAGCAGGGGTGTTAAACTCATTTTAGTTCAGGGGCCAAATACGAACCATTTTGAGCTTAAGTGGGCCACATATTTTAGGTTGGGTAAAAAGAGCAAATTCAACATTGATGTGCCCTGGTTTGCGCTTCCATATATGAATGATAAAGTATTTGAGTACAGGTATATCAGTCCCTGCAGGATGTTCACTTAAAGGAGCATAGACTCCATAGTGACACCATAGTGGTTAGTGTGACTGCAGCCATCAGCCCAACCACTGCATGGGCGCGCATCAACTGTTTGTTTATCACGGCGCACAGCTGATACTAGAGGATGGAGTCCATCCGATGAACACTTGACGGTTCGGATACATTGTGTCGTTTGCGCTGCAGCATTTTTCTTTCCTGCAGTAGCCACAGCTGATGATAATTAGTGGTTTCCACTTAAACAAACGTACATATGTCATTTCTTTGAGGAAAAAAAATGGTTTTTTTCACTGTTGAAAAATGCGGCCCGATCCACCCTCTAACTGTGACACGGTTATTTATTTACTCTTCATTCATTGACTGTTTACTGCAAGACCTCTGCACATGCCTCTGTGTAACCAAACAGTAGTTTAGTCGTGAACGCGCACCAGCGTCATTTGACGTCACCATCAGCGTCATTCAACTTCACGTCAGCAGAACCGTGCGGGAAAATCAGACTCCGAAAAGCAGTACAAAATGTATCGCACAATCTTTTGAAAGCAATAGGTAGAAATATGTGTCGACTCATTCTCTTTGGTTTAGAGCGCTTCATCATCCATTAGCATATCAAAAACTTAAAATGAATGTTTTAAGTTTTGCAGCCCTATGCTCCTTTAAATTTCCCTGATTTTGGGGACATTTCATAGAATAATTTCAGGGAAATTTCCCAGATTGGGATTTTAAGAATTTGAGATTGAAAATGACTGCCGTCATATGATATAAGAACTGGAAAACTGAACTCTGCAAATATTGTAAATTTTATTAGAATATTTGTGTTTTGAGTGGCTGAGATCTCTACAACTGAATTAGTTGGTCATTTACAGAATGTTTTATGTTTTTTCTATAGTTTTTACTGTCTTGAGCGAGCTGAATTTGATGCTCCAAAGCCTGTGTCAAACTCATGGCCTGGGGGCCAAATTCGGCCCTTTGGAGCATCCATTTCAACCCACGGGGGAAAGTGAAAATGACAGAGAAAACATGAATCTTTATGGAAATAAAACTCAACATATTTGCAGGGGCTCACAGTTTTACCGGTGCTTATATCACATGATTTCAGTCTTTTTTAATGTGAAACTGTTGATGAAACTTTTTTACATAATATTTCCCTTAATGAAATAGAAATCGGTCATAAAATCTAGAAAATTTAAAGCGAAGATCCTGTTGGGACTGATATCTTTCACTTGCTTGGATATTATCAGTTTCTTACATCACAGAAGTGCAAACTAGGGCCCAATAATGGTAAAATTACTAATTTTTGTGCATATATAGACACCTTTAATCATCCTACACACACATTTACTCATACACAACATTTAAACCAAGTGCACTGAACTTGGATTCCTGCATCATGAACATTTCCTGAGTTTTGAGTCAGTAGATATCTGTGAACCTTCATGTGCTGCAGGGGCCACACATTCATTCTACATGGACCTTCGTCTCCATCTGCTCTGCAGCTTCCAGACAAAAGCTCAGCTCTCTCTGTTACACATTCTCATGCATTATAGAGACATTAGATGTAACACGAAGCTCCAACACAAGCCCGTGTTTGCTCAGGCAGTCGTAGCCGCTGCTCCAAACAGATGTTTCCACGGCTGTCGGTGACTTGGCCACGCTGCTTCACCACAGCCACATCCCTTTGGACGTGCGCGCTCACTCGTATAGTCACAATGGATAACATTTGCAGCAAAGTGTGTGTAATCTACTTTAAACCGCTGTTTAACCAGATTAACCAACGGAGAGTAAATGATGCTAAGCCCAAACTCTAACACGTGCAGAAAGAAAAAGATTAGATTGAACAAATAAGCTGTGCACATAGTTCTGTATACATTAGCTGGCCTGTGTCTAACTCTTTAACGTATATTTTTGGTGTAAATAAACCTTGTAAAGTGTTGATAATCTTGTTGAAAGTTGTAAAACTTCTCCTTTGTAAGTTACAACTTACACAACAGTGACAAACTGCAAATCATTCAGTGACAAACTGTACGAAATCAGTGTTTTTATGTGTTATTTATTCTGTGAAAAGTCAATTATGACTGAATTTGCTTCAGATGGTTTATATCTGGTGCTTGCATAAATAAATGAAAAAACTTTTTTAAAAAAACATGATTTTTGATTAAAAAAGATTAAATATTTCAGTATAGTGACGGGGGGTTGAAGGGATAAACTTTGCATAGAAACTTTTTTCAATAAAAATATTTGTTTTGAAGAACTTTGATTTAAAAAGATCATCTTAATATTATGTAAATGTATTCAAATCATTTTTAAATTATTCTACTAACTATTATTTAACAATTTCATTTACTTATATTTTTATATAGTTTGTGACTTTAACACATGCCACATTTTTTTCTGCATACATTTATTTCAAAAACCTTATAAAACATGTTTTTTGATTAAAAAAAGAAAAATATTATTTAGTATCGTGATATACGGATAAACTTTGCATTAAACTTTTTTCATCAAAAATATTTACATGAATTTTTTCATCACACATTTCGAGGACGTTTGATTAAAAAACTATTTTTAATTACTAATATTTATAATGTATTTAAATTTATGTTAATATTAGTTATTTAATCAGTTAATTTCTATATATTATTATAATTTAATTGAAAAACAAATATTATTTAATGCCTTTAAAATCTGCAACATTTTTGTTCTCTGTGTGTAAGTTATCAGACTTCTCCTCTGTGACTTCATTCATAAGAACAGTGAGATTCTGCAAACATCTGGAACAGAACTGTATGTAATTATTGTTCTTTTGTGATTTTGACTTTGTGCAGAGTGAATCAGTTGGTTTACCTTTTGTATTTGTTAGATCAGTATCAGACACTTTCTTTAGCACACTGTTTTCTACAAACACTTTATCAGAATACACCCACTTGGCTCCTCTTCAGAAGCTTTGTGTCCTTTTATTTCCTTTTAGACGTGTGTCGTGTGCTGTTTTCTGCCTGATTGCCTTCGCTCCTCGATGACTTCTGCGTAAGCTCCGTCTGAGCCTTTAGATTCACAGAAAGCCTTCAGTATGTTTCCATTTGATCAGCTTTACTTCACAAGCTCTGTGGAGTTCCTCCGTCTGCGTCTGTCTCCCTGATCTCTGTCTGTGTCCATGTGTGATTATGATTTCCTTTTCCTTTTCCAGCCCCGCCACAATCAAAGCTCAGTTTTCCCACACACACCTCCAACCCCCCAGGTAACCCCCCCATCCCAGCACCATTTGTCCTGCATTGGGTCTCTTGCAAACTGAACAACAGAAAAAAGAAAAATCAGATTTTTAAACTATTATGAATCTTTTTAAGCTAATTTATTTTTTATACATCAGTATTATTTATTAATGTGCATCACAGATATTGCTTATAAAGTTGTAATAATATTTGCATATCAAAACAAGGTAAAAGAAAAACGTTTTTTTTTTTTTTTTTTAATTATTATTCTTTTGTCAATCTTTTTTGCAAATGATCATTTCACAAAAGTCGTTTAAAATGTTGACCTTTTTCCTAAAAAAGAGTTTATAGTAAAAAATAAATAAATACAAATTTAAAAACCTTTAGAAAAAGTATGACAACATTTTTTGTTTTATAAAAAATAAAATATTTTAGTATAATGGGGGGTTAAAGGGTTTAACTTACATGAAATTTTTTTTTTTGTTGTTTTTAAAAGATTTATTTAATCTACTCTTTTTACTTTGTGTAAAAGTAAAAAAAACACTATTTTATTAAAATGATTTGTATACGTTTAAAAAAATATTTGGGAAAAATAATTGTATATATACAGTATGATAATTATTTATTTATTTTTCATGTATTATTTATAATTATTTCACTTTTACAATGCAGTTTAATGTTTCTTATTAAATAAGTATAAATCTGCATTAATTATGTCGACAGTAACTTCTTCTGTAAGTTTTATCTTAAGTTCCTCTAAATAAATAATCAGCATGAGCCAAAGACTGTGTCTGGCACACACATATAGGAAACCAACGTCACTAACGTCAATAAAAGCAGATTTCTGCAGACGCCCACAGCTTCACCACTGATGCCTCCTCCTCCTCTTCCTCCTCCTCCTCTTCCTCTTCCTCTTCCTCTAATCCTTCCTCAGCGCTCTGACTCTCACCTCAGTAATCCTCCGGACGGACGGTCCCGATCTCCGTCCCACTAAATCTACACCCACTCATCCTTCCGCCCTCTCCCTCTCCATCTCAGGCACAGGAAGGTGGGTCAGTCGGGGATAGTGATCGGAGTGGATCTCCTTTCCCATCCTGTCTTCTCTGTAGAACATCATCTTTGTGGATTCTGTCGGTGGTGCTGTATGGAGACATCAGAGAAGTAGACGTAACTGTTGCACTTTAAGGGGAAAATGGTTGAGAAATTGGTCCCATTGTTCTCCGTCTGTCAGCCTCTGCTGCTGAATTTCTGCTCAATGGGGATTCTAAGTAGGTGATCCACACTCGATAGGCTTGGTTTATCTTCTTATCTGCTTTTTATTATGTTCTTCAGCCCATTGCATCAGCACCTTCCTCCTCGCTGCTCTGATTATTGCCTGAAAAAGTGACTGCAGACCTTGGCTTTGCCGTTATGAGCTGCTGCTGCTGGATGTGACAGTTCAGGGATGAAATGTTGATCTGTAGAGCAGGGAAAGGAGATGATTGGTCCTCACAGGTTCTGTCTATCCAGTCTGGGAAAGAGGGAGTGTTGGCGGTTTGGATTGGTTCCTTTCAGGTGGACAGATGGGCTTCTTATAGCTCTTAACAGGAGCTGCAGGTTGGCATGTGTAGCAGATCACACACCAGTCGCTCCATCACAGGCACCTGAAGGAGTTTTTATGGAGAAGTGTGTGGTCACATAAAACCATTTTTGCATCATGATTTTACCGTTTATTATGTAATACACAAAAATATCATATTTAATATCATTTTGTCACGTCATTACTGTCTTATTCTAAGTATAAAATCATGCAAAAATGAATGAAAAGTGACAAGCGATGCACAGTTAGACTTTCACATGCTAACTTTGGCTTCCAATGATTTGATTCGAATCACAATTTGTTGTTGCCAATTCTATTCAACGTCGATATTAGTTAATTTAAAACGATTCGATCCAAATCTATTCAGTAACTTTTTAGCCAAAAATATTAATACAAAAACTGTGACTGAAATAAATAACTGGATACTGGACAACATTTAATGGCAAATGTATTTACATTTTTTCTTTATAAAGTCCAACCAACACTTTAGTTTAAATTAACAGGATGTTAATCTTTCTGCTCTTATTGTCAATACTCAATACGTTTTCAATAAAATAACATATTAGGTTTATCTGACTCCTCTCTGACTTTTTATACATCAAAATAATACAATATTAATATCAAAAATTATTGTAACCAAGATCTATTCAGGTTAAATAAGCAGTGGATTAATCTGACTTAATGGCAAGGCCTAATGCTAACAAGCTAACGCTATATGTGAGAATGAGAACAAGGCAAGTGGCAGGAAAACTACTGGATAGATGCTAAAGATGCTAAATCTCATTAAAAAAGTTGTTAATTGTTCAATGCTGCTGACAAAACAGGAACCCTGTCATGCATCAAAAATTAAATTACAATACTAAATTTTATGTTAAAATTGACAATATTTTATTTAGAGTGTGCGGTTTAAATTTGCATCCACATGACAAATGGTGAAATGAGGAATTTAAGGTCAAATTGATGAATAATGCAGTATTTTAATTAAGGTTACATTCACCATTGCACATTTTCCTACACAAAAAATGATTTTTAATTTCCAGCTGTATTTATTAGCATCATATTTTGCTAATTAATGACTTAATGGTTCACTCATCGCTCATCGTTCGTAACTGGGAGGTTTGGGGGTTTTAAATGGGGGGGTGGGGCGGTTACATGGGGACACACTTTATTCTCATTACCTGAACTAAAATCTAAAGTTAGCGCCATTGCACAGGCTTCTCCCAGTGTCATTTACACACATGCACACACATGCACACCCCCGCCCGTCTCCTCTGTGTGCATGGGGGGGGGCAGATCCACGGACAGAACAGGGAAGGAGGAGCATATGCGCCCGCACAGAAACATATCGAAATGTGGTTACCATGGCAACCGTCTGTCTCGTTTGCAGCTCTGGAATTCAATGGAACAGCTGCATGTGTGTGTGTGTGTGCGTGTGTGCGCACGTGTGTGGTTTAGAATTATGAAATACGATCAAATCTGAGATGTGCGGCTAGATGTGAGATGTTGAAACATCTTCAAGTGTGTGTGTGTGTGTTACAGTAGATAAGCAAAATAGCAGCATATAGGGCTGGGCAATAGATCAAAATTCAAGATACAGTATATCAAGTTTTCTATTTTGGCCAAATATGAACATGTATTTTGTGTTAAAATACAGCATGAAAAGCACAGTTAGATGGATTTCTGAGTGCGTTCTAACCCAGACCTTCCCCTAAAGAAGGCACACTACAGACCTCACTCACATGTGCTGTCCCTTATTGGACAAAAAGACAAAGATAGCACATATTGTGCAGCTGTTTGTTAATAAATGTGTATTTATGGCATTTTGCATCAGCAAATTTAACCCTAAATTGTCTTTATGGTCAGACTTCATTTGAATTGATAATCAAGATTTATATAAGGTTTATGTAATTCCAAACATCAAAGTCCAACATTAAGAATGAATTCTTTAACAAACCTCCATCATTCTGTGTTTATCTGCTCATTAACACCATTATTTAACCAGCCAATCACATGAGAGTAAGTTGATTTAGTGCCTTTGCATAAATGGTCCTGTAACATTTTAACCTTGAATATTGTTGCATCGTCCTGCAAAAAAAAACTGTCTTCAAATGTGAGCTTCCTGTTGCAAATGCAGGAGCAGGAATTCTACAAATGTCTTCATGCACCTGCAGCAGAACGAGTAAACACTGCAGCAGCTTCTGCAACGGAGCGTCAAACAATAACGATGATAAATAACTGCATTCTGCAATACTCACTTTCACTTGGGACAGTTTGTTATTGAAGCGACAAGTGTCTTATTGTGAAAAGTCAAACTGTCATTGAACCTGTTTGCTTTTGTTTGAAGAGTCTTTCTTATCCCGCCTGAAGGCAACAGTTCAAACACGTTGTGTCCGGGTTATCGCGTTCACAGATATGTACGTACACAGTGCAGTGAGGACAGATGTTAGCAGCACAGATGTTGGCAGCACAGATGTGAACGTTGTTGCTCAGAAACACTAAACTGTGACGGTCACTGAGGGACGCTATGGGTCACTGAGCTTTGTTCTCCCTCCACTGAAGGTTTTCAAACCTTTTTATGGCACGGGTCACAAAAATGTCACATTATCAACATTATTATTGTGTTAGTATTTAGAATAATGATAATCAATAGATGAAATTATTGTGTATTTTCCCTATAATTTTGTATATTTTTTGTGTTTTTAGTCCTTTTTGTTGTCTGTATATTTTTTGGTTATTTTTTAATACTCATCTTAAGCATTTATGGAGTCATTTTGTGTATATTTGTGTATCTTGTGTGTTTTTGTTTTCCTTTTATCATGGTTGTCCTTTTTTAGTATTTTTATTTAGTAAGTTTTCTCAAGTCATTATATTTATTCTTGCAGTTTTTCTTTGTATATTTTTTTTCTGTAATTTCCTGCATTTTTGTTGTTGTTCTGTATGTTACGAGTCATTTTGTGTATTTTTCAGTTATATATTTGTAGTCATCTTCTGTGTTCATGAACTGATTTTGTGTATTTTTGGTTTTGTTCATTATTGTTGTCCTTTTGTATATTTTTATGTCATTTTGTATGTGTTTTAGAAATAATTTTGAGGGTTTTTGCAGTTGTTTTTTTGGGGCTTAAAGGATACAACATTTAACAAAACTTAAAAATAACTTTTTTAATCAATAAGTATCTCTTCGGAAATGAGCAGAAGTTTACAACAAAACAAAAAAAAACTATCCAAAGTATTAATAAATAAAAGTAAACAATAAGATGTTTTCTGATAGTTTAAAAGATGTAAGTAACTTTTGGGCCCTGACTCACTAGTTGAGAACCCCTCGCCTTTAAAACCCAATGAGTTTTGTCTCAGAATAGTTGTAAAATGATGAATAAAGCTGGAAAATGTTGTTTATCTCCCTCTTGATTCATTTAAAGCTGGTTTTGAACCTAATTCTTCCTCATCACTGCTTTTTGACGTGTCTGACCCTGTCTGTGCAGGGAGAGTTCTGAATCTGTGAGGGATGGTAGTGAGAGGAGAGCTGTGTGTGTTAGTGAGCGTGTGGTGGTTGGAACCGTCATGTCAGGGCCTAGCTTAGCATAGTTTACTCACTGGGCCGGTTGGACCTGCTCCGCTGGGGGAGTGGGAGAGAGAGAGTCTCACTGGTGTTTATTTAAACTTACTCTTTCTGTGTGTGTCTGAAGACTGGATCAGCTTTTTGAGCCTCAGTCAATACTGTAGGTCACTACGAGACACTGAAAAAACCTAAAACATGACACCACCAGTAGGTTTGTTATGTTATGGGGTGGGGGGAGTTGTTGTTACCAGGCAACATGGTGACGAGATTAAATCATAACGGGATTTCTGTTGTTTCGGGTCTTATTACAAAGTTGGCACCAGCAGTGTATGTATATGTATGTGTGTATGTATATGTGTGTGTGTGCGTGTGCTCTACTCCTCGTTGTTGTTTTTTCTAATCCTGTTAGTCCTACGTGCCTCTGAGGTGTGTATACACACTTGCTTTGTCTTGAGAAGACACACTTTTTCTCTCTCTCACACACACACACACACACACACTCAGGTGACGGGCGTATCTCATTACGTCACTGGAGCTGCAACACGAATGAGCGTGAGCGGAAGGAGCAGCAGCCGTTTGTCCGCCAAGCTTTTTGTCTCTCGTTGCTGTGGAAAAGAAGTGTTTTTTTAAAAATTTTCTAAATGACTGGAGGGCTTTCGGGGGTCCATGTGAGAAGATACGAACTTTAAAAATGTTGGGCTTTTGTGGAATGTGTGTGTAATGCGCTGCTCCGTGCTGAGGGAAAGCACAGGTAAGCTGTTGTTCTGAGCACAGGTGCTGCTGTGTTGGGTGGTTAATGCAAAAAAGATGGTAGAAAAAAAACACTGTATGCTCTGTTTACACGAGTAAAATCAGTAAAATGTTTCTCTTTCTCTCGCCCACTTGTTCCTCCTCTGCAGGGGAGCCGAGCCAGGAGCTGGGACCCCCTCCTTCTGTGGATGAGGCAGCCAACACATTGATGACGCGCCTGGGTTTCCTTCTGGGAGACAAAGTGAGCGAGGGGCCAGCCGGCACCCACTACAGCATGGAGGAACCTGAGGCCAGACAGGTACTGGTTCCTCTGCTTGTTCTTTGCTAATGTGAGAAGTTGCATCATCAGCATCATCAAATATCTCAATAGTCAGCAGCAGGTGCATGAGGTCAGCTACAGATGATTAATGCCGCTGCCAACCTGAACCCTAGAAATGTTTCCACAGCCTTGCAGGAACTATCTGAACTACTTTCCGTTCTGTGGCCTTAAATTAATTTCACACATAAGAGAAACGTTACAAAATCATAATCAACTCTGGATCCTGCGTCTGAAATCTTACAAAAGCCGCTTTTCCACCAAAACGTCCAGGAACTTTTTAGTTAATGGTATTTTCCCCGTAATAGATTTGCCCCATGACCCATTGATGTCTGACGGATAGTTCCTGGAGAAGTTTTCGGCCGTGGAAACACAGATAGTTCCGGGGTAAAAGTTCTGGTGGTTGAAACACAGATAGATCCAGGGGAAAGTTCTGGTGGTGGAAATAGTGATGGTCCCAGGGTAATCTTCTAGCCAGTGGAAACACGGATAGTTCCAGGGTAAACCTCTGGCTGGTAGAAACACAAATAGGTATGTGAGTAAAAGTTCTGGCAGTGGAAACATAAATGCTTCCGGATAAAAGTTCTGGTGGTTGAAACACAGATTGGGTCCATGGCAAAGTTCTGGTGGTTGTAACACATATATTTCCATGGAAAAGTTGTGCCGTTAGTAGCACAGATAGTTCCAGGTTAAACTTCTAGCCAGTGGAAACACGGCTAGTTCCAGGGTAAATTTCTGGACACTGGAAACACAAATAGTTCTGGTGTGTGAAAGTTCTGGTGGATGAAACACAGATAGTTCCAAGGTAAACTTCTAGCCAGCGGAATCACAAATAGTTCTAGGGGGAAAGTTCTGGCAGGCAGTGGAAACACAAACACTTCCAGGTAAACATTCTGGTGTAAGAAACAAAGATAGATCCAGGGGAAAAGTTCCAGCGATGGAAACAGATGGTGGTGAAAATGCGCCTCAAAGACTTTGGACCATGGATCAGTGTAGCGCTCAGGGTGTGATTCATAGTTCTGCTGAATATTATGAAACATTACAGTAAAACTTTGTGAGAACTGTTTGTGCCAGCAGAGCTGATCATTGGCTTCAACCGCTTGTACTGTTTTCTTTCTTTCTATTCCTGTTTTTATTTTTCTTACGTAACTCTGAATTCTTCTACGTTTGGCTCAAGAAAACCTGGATTTTTGCAGAACGCAGAACTCACATAGTGCCAGGTCGACCTGTTCAAAGCCTTTTGTGGCACAAACACTGGTTTCTTTCTCCATTAAACTGGATGTGATGTGATGGTATGAATTCTACAAACCGGTTTCAGGGACTCTTATATCTGTGGTGCCTGTGCTTTATGTGAGCGCTGCTGACACAGTGGGGGTGTATGAATTGAGAGAGATTTAGTGGAGCAGCTCTTGTTCTGAGATGTGAGTCATACCAGTACCCTGCTGCAGCGTGCACCTAATATTTTAGATACCTGTCCCCAACCAACCCACTTTCTCTAGAATACAATTTATTTTGATTTATTACTCACTGAAGATGACAAGGATCCCCTTAGGACTCCGCCTCTTAGCTGCTGAGAGGAGGACCCTGTTATACGTTGGTAATTTGCTTGGAATTTAATGATTTGAAGTGAACTAAAGTTTATACTCAGAGGGGAATCGGTCGCAAACCTGACACCCCCCACAGATAGATTTATAATAACGCATTTTAAAAAACACTGATGCTTATTGTGAGATTGCTGCTGCATGGAAAGACTACAGCAGGTCATTGGTTCTTTTCATTTTTATTTTATTCTTTGATCTGAAGAAATGTCGTGACCCCTGTTCACATCGTCTGAAAATGTACAAAAAAAATTAAATCGGGGCTCTCGCCTTTATTGGTCATATTCTGTATTTTATTACAGATATGAAATTTGTCCTCTGCATTTAACCCACCCCCGAGGAGCAGTGGGCAGCCATTTTTGTGGTGCCTGGGGAGCAGTTAAGGGTAAAGGGGCTTGCTCAACATCCCACAGGGTGAGATTTGAACCGGCAACCCTCCGATTGCAAGCCCAGCATCCTTAATCTTGAGGCCACCACTCCTAGAAATGATGGCAGGTTAACACTACTCAAAGTGCAATCATTTCGCGACAGATTTGCATGTTTTATTCTTGCAATGGCAAAATAGTTAATTGTAATTGTTAGAATAATTGTGTCCGTCGCCAGCCCTCTATGGGGAAAGGTAAAGCAGCTTCCAGGATATAGAAAAAGCAAGGGCAGTGTTACACTTGGGTGAAGAAGGGAGATACAAGGGAAAGGGAGTGAGGGAGAACAATGAAAAGAAGTGTTAAAGTGATTGTGTTCTTTTTAACTCATTCACTGCCAGCCCTTTTCAGAGCAGCCAACCCCATATTGCCAGACGTTTTAGATGTTTTTCACTGATTTTTTAAGAAAGATTAGACTCTACTTTCAACAGAAAAAATTATTTTGTTTCTAGCTTGTTTTGTTCTTCCGTAATCAGCAGTTGAATAGAGGCAAATTTCACACAAATTGCCAGTTTGTGACAAAAAGCTGAGAAAAACGGCTTTTACTGAAAAAAATTATTAGTGACTTTGAAATATTTTTTTTTTTTGCTTTAGTGACACCTCAACATTGGTTTCCTTCTATAAAACTACAAAAACAACACTGAGATTGGGCTTTTGATGGCAAATGTATTATTATGCAATCTGGGTCAGAATTAAAGGGTTTTCTTGCTGTATTTTGGCGTTCCTCCAAGTCTCTCCCCCCGTCATTCTCCCCACACACAACTTCCTCCTCATCCCGGGCATGCCTAGTCTCAACGCTTGCCCCATTTTTTGACCGTTTTCCTTCACCATCACAACACTCTCAGTAGTCCACTTAGTTCTACACATGCTCTGGTCGAGTGTGCGCTGCTGTGAGCTGCTGTGAGCTGCTGGGAGCTGCTGGTAGCTGCTGGTAGCTTCAGGGAGCTTCAGCATCAACTCTCGTAGTGCCATTTTCTGTTTCCTAAACTCTTTTCCTCTCCCTCTGAGCTCTGCCCATCACGGGTGATCTCTCATTCAAAGGTGCGCTGCTGCCACCTACATGGCACCAGTTGGTCACTACATCATGGTACAAGTCAGATATTCACAGGAGGGCTTTGTCACACTGTCTCGGCCTGAATGGGTGGAGGACAGCTGATAAATGTATCACCTGGGTTTGCGTTCAGAGTGCAAATTCTGATCTGCTCCAAACAGCCTCTGGAGTTACTGGAGTAGAGACTTTGGGCAGATAAACAGAAACCAGAAGATAAGGCTCTCAACAATCGGTCAAAGCGAGTGCTTAAGAGTGCTAAGAAACTCCTTCCTTCTCCGTTTGTTCTTTCACAACATTCAACTATGGAGCAGCAACAGGTTGCTGTGGTTTTGGTGGATTTAAAGCCCTGTTTCGCACCGTGCGTTTTACGTCATCGTCGATTCTTCCTGTGTTCAATCCGCTTCAACAGCGGTTGTGTTTATGGTGCTCCTAATCACTTTATACCCCCCAAACGAGGAAGAATATCTGAGCAAAACAATCCTAGAGCGTTTTAAACCCTTGAGCATCCTTTGATTTGAAGTCTTCACAGTTGGTATACATTGTGCTGTCCTGAACGATGACTTCTGATTTTGACCAATCAGAGCGTTTTGGCTGGAAAAGCTTGTTCCTGTCCAAGGTTGTTGGGGTCTGCTGGTGCTTTTCTCTTGCTCTTAAATGGCACTAGACCGGGGTACACCCCTGGAGGGGTCACCAGTCTATCACAGGGAAAACACACACTTTTTTTTACAGATTCTCTATACTACAGAAACTCTATAGTTATTGTGGATTTTCATTGAAATTTTCTCATTCATTTTCCCATCCACTTCACACAGTAACGGCTGATGGTCCTTTAATGTTTGTCACCAGCCAATCAGGAGCCACCAGAGGGACATGCTCTCCTTTGATGTTTGTCACCCTCAGTTACTTAGTTGCAGTTACAGTTGGAGTTGTACGGTCAGCACAGGGAAATGCTGGCTCCTGATTGGTGGATGACATCAGGTTGTTTTTTTTAATTCCAGCAGTCAAATATGAGTGTGTTTCAGCTATACATCCTCACTTGCATTTTCTTTAGGAAATGCAAAATATTGTAGTTATTATTATTGTATTTGGATGTTTAAGTCATGCTATTTGGAGACGGAGGTAGGATTATTTGGTCGACTGAATGCACACCCAGCAAATGTTATACCAGTGGATTTAAGGGTTGATTTCCTACGCTGACGCCCAATAGGTGTGTCAGTCAGCAGGTGTGCTGAGCTTCTTTAGACACACAACGAACTTTCACTGAAAAAGATGGTTTTATTTCATTCTTTACCACAATTTCTTCACTGGCTGCCATCCTGTAAGATTTCGTCCATGTTGCATCTCACACAGGATGCAGTTCATTGCCCTGCAGCTCCCTGAATAGATGCAGCGCTCCAACTTCAGTCAGCGCATGACATTTAGCGACATTTAGCTTCAGACCTTCAGATGGGAGGCTTCATTAGCAGCATCAGATGTATCTGCAGAGTGTGTACGTTTGGTGTTTCTGGGTCAAGCTCCTGTAAATATGACACAACGGCAGCAGAGGGCGACTGAAATAGTCTCACAAACAGTTTCTCTGAGGCTAAAATGAACTGTGTGGGATGGGAGCAGGAAGTCAGAGAGCAGGACTATGGAGTATATTTCTCAAATAAAAGGGATTTAATACAAAAAACAGTGACAGAAATGTTGCAATACTTTAAAGTTTATTTTAAAAGAATGAAAGTTAAATATGTACTTGTTGGTCTGCACCAACGTTGCGTTTCTTGTCATATGGTCTGATGTTACACAAAAACGAAAAACTTTGTTTGAAATTAGTTTTTAGTCCTATTTTAAAACTGCAAATGGACTGGTTTCTTTTTTATTAATAATATATTTATTTAGAGTTTACCTATTCATCTTATTATTAATTGTTTTCTAACTCATGCTACCATCCAGCTCCATTTCAACTCAGTTTAATGGGCTTTTGTGTAATGTCATCACTCATTTAATAAACTTCCCAAAATCATGCCAAAAAGGCTTTATTTGGGTTATTGAGTTATTTTATCTATACTTCAGAATTGCTAAACGGAGAGGTTTGGCACAATATAATCTAAACATCTTCAATCACTCATTTTAAAGGGAAAACAATGAGGGAAAAGTGTGACATTGAACACTCTCCTATCTGGTAAATAACAAATGGTGGATTAATGAACAGAAGATGAAGAAGCTTGAGTAAATCAACATAGTGTTGATACGTCAGGTGTGATAAATGTCAGCGTTATCAAACAGGAACAGCCAATATTTTTAGTCCATAATCAGACTTTGAAAGTTCTCTTTGTCCTTTTGATTGATTGAAAGAGTAACACAAAGGTTTCTTTATTCTCTCTTAAACGGGAAGGATGTTTGTCGTGCAAGTGTAATGTACTTAAATCATGTGACTATGTACTATAAGTATAGTTAGGAGGATTAGGATGATGAGCATTTCCACTAAAGTATCCTTCCAAGTTTCCCAAGATGCATTTCTAACCTACGACAAAAGCACACTGAGGCTAAATATCTGTTGATTCTCCATCTTTGAAAGTCCTGAAAACAAGTGAGAAAGTGACCAAGTGGAATATCAACATGTGCTCATTTGATCCATAAAACTCTCGGAAACACATTTCGTCAACATTTTCTGATAGATTTTTGGAGACTTTCCATTGTGCTACTGACCAAACTTCCGTTTAATTTCAAAACAAGAGCCCTATTTACAAAAGCGTTAAAAAACTAATTGAAGACAAGAAGAGATGCTTTTGTTTTGAAAAGGAGATGTTTGATTTTTAGCTTGAAGCCAGTCCCAGAACAATTTTACGTTCTGCTCGCAATGCATCATGGGGCAATTGAGTATGACTAGTGTGCATTACCGTGCATACTTAATAAATGTCTCCATATACATGTAGTATAGATTTGGGTATTGCTCACGTACTTTTTTCATTTTATCAAATGTGAACGCACTACATACTTATTTAGAGTAGTACGTTTGAATGACATTTACAACACAGCCAAGATGTAAATAAGTCAGGAACTAGTGACACTGGGACAAAGTTCTGGTGTTTGGTTCATCCAGCGTTGGGCGTTGCTCAGTTATTGGTTGGATCGTCGCTCTGTCCAAACTCTCGTTCTCCAACACGACCACTGGTAGCTCAGATGCCTCTGGAATCCGTCAGCAGATAATTGACAGCTTAATCGATAATGAAAATGATTATTCGTGGCAGTGTTGCTCTGACTGTGTGTTTTGGCTCGTGCACGGCCGAGTGCACGTGTGTGTTTGTGTAATTAATCTGGAATAAGTCAAAGCCTTGAGCTCCGCTTCACCCTGAGTGCCTTCGCTGCGCTCGACCCGAGCTCATTGACAGATTGACGGCGGTGCATTCACTGTCTGATGTAAAGATCTCCTTGTTTTTCTCTCCAGCCCCCGCACATCTGTGAATGCATCAGTGGTGTTGCATCAGCAGACGAGATGCTGCGCAGTGTTTTGTTGTTTCACCCCCCGAGGTGGCTTGGTCTCCGAACCTGAGCCGATGGTGAATCATGGCGCCGCAGGGCAACCCAAGGACGACAAACAATACACTCTCATTAAAGCTCATGTAGCAGCTAAAATTTCATTTGAATAGATTGTTATTAGAGGGCAGTGGGTAATAACATAAATATAATTATCAAATCCTAACCCTGGTGTTCTCAACCTTGGGGTCAGGACCCCTTTTGTGGTCACAAGACACTGAGAGGGGGTCGCCAGATGCAGAAGAAACACATAATATTTTTTCTTGCCATATTTTGGCTGCTTTTAATCAATTTCTGCAACATTACTCGCATTTTTGCCACTTCTCCATTTAATTTCAATGCCTTTTCTGCACATTTTTGCCACTGTCAAGACATTTTCTGCACTTATAAACCGTTTCCACCACTTTCCCCACCTAATGTCACATTAGCCCAACCCCTCCTTCCAGTTCTGCCACTTTGAAGCTAATATTGACGCTTTAAACGCTTTTTATCACTGTTTTTGACCACTCCAATTTGGAACTTTTAACCAATTTCTGTGGTTTTTAAAATCCCATTTTACCACCTTTTCCACCATTTTTGGTCACTTTTAACTTATTGTATTTCTGAGTAAAACAAGGATGACCTACTACCGGTATATACTATGGCCCAAATAATAATAAATATCCTGGTTAACAGTGGACACTATTCAGATGATTAAATAAATGTAGTTATTTATATATTTATGGATGCAGAAAATCCTTCCTTTTCATCCCTGAAACACAGAAGTCTGCAGGAATATGTGAAACAGGAGGGAATAGAGGCACTAAGATAAGATAATGCAGTGATTCATGAAAGTGAAAGTGAGAGGAGCTGCAGAAGCTAAACCTGCAGCAGCATAATTAAAGATTGTTTCTCATCCCGTGCACGTGTGTGTTTCTCGTCTCTTCCAGGGCCAGAACCAGAGGATCAGCCCGTGCTCCACCCTGACCAGCAGCACTGCCTCTCCACCTGCAGGCAGCCCCTGCTCCACCCTCCCCACCACCATGCCAGGCCAGGCCGGCAGCAGGGACTGCGCCTACGGGGGCGTCACCAGCCCCACCTCCACGCTGGAGAGCAGGGACAGTGGCATTATTGGTGAGAAAATTAGACTTTCAATCCTTTCCAGCCCAAAACAAGACGGTGACTCAATGAAACAGTGATGAATTAATAATAAATGCTTTACATTTTATAACAGAAATGAGCAACCGTTATTACAAAAGTGTGATTGTGTGATCCGAGGGAAACATTATCAACATTCACTTATATTAATGACCAATCTGAGCATTAACACAGGAAAAAGCAAAGCAATTATGTATTTTTGTTGTGCATTTAGTGTATATTCTCCTCGCAAGCTTGTGTATTTTTGGTGTCATTTTGTGTATTTTTTTTTCATAAAATGTTTTTGTTTGTTTTATATGTTTTTGAGGTCATTTAGTTTATTTTTGTTGTTGTTTTGCTCTTTAAAGGAGTTTTTTGTGTCCCTGTTGTCATTTAGTGCATATTTTTCTGGCATTTTATGTGTTTTTGGAGTTATTTTGGGGTAATTTTGTTGTTGACTTTTTTTTTCTTTGGTGTCATTATGTGTTTTGTTGTAATTTTGGGCAGTTGTCTTGTAGTTTTATTTGTTTAGAGTAATTTTGTGTATTTCTGTTGTCCTTTTGTATGCTTTTTTTTGTATTTTGTTGTCATTTTATGTATTTTCGGGTCATTTTGAACTGTAAATGTTCTTTTTGAATTTTATGTATTTTTGTTGTTTTATTTTTTGTATGCAACTTTTTTTTTCCAATTTTGTTCATTTGTTGTCATTATGTGCTTTTTGAGTCACGTTGTGCATTTTTTGGTAAATGTATACTTTGGTTGTCTTTTTTTATGCATTTGGAATCATTGCGTGCCTTTTTCTCTAATTTTGTTTATTTTTACACTGTGATTGTGTAAACTCACACGTGTGTTGTGTTGTGTTGCAGCCACTCTGACCAGCTACTCTGAGAACATGGAACGAGGCGGGAAGTACGGCGAAGGTTCGCGGGGAAACCTGAAGCTGTGGCAGTCACAGAAATCAGGCATGGATTCCTTTCTGTACCGGGTGGATGAAAACATGACGGCATCCACCTACAGCCTCAACAAAATTCCAGAGCGTAACCTGGAGAGCATGTCCTCCCAGTCTGCCCACTCCATCCCTCTGTACCTCATGCCCCGCCCAAACTCCGTGGCTGGTGAGTCCTCGTCTCCCACCCTTGTGGTTCCTTTTTTAACATCATTTAATGCATTTTCTTTGCTAACGTGCTATAGTTTGGACTCCCTGCATGCTCCCTGTGTTTTTCCTTGTTCTTTTCTTTTTCCTTTGCATGAGTCCATGATTCCCACTGTGTTTCCTTTGTGTCACTGGTTCTCCAATGACTTGGCTTTGTGATGCACCATTATCCTTAATAACAAATAATATTATTACCAATAAAAAACTATTATATTTATTTTTGTTGTTTTATATGTTTTTTGAGTCGTTTAGTGTATTTTGCTTTTTGAAGTCATTTTTTTTGTTTTTTTTAGTCATTTTGTTGTTGTGTTGTTTTGCTTTTTAACGTCATTTTTTTGTGTTTCTGTTGTCAATTTATGTTTTTTGGTTCATTTTGTGTGTTTTTGTGTGTGTTTGGAGTCATTTTGGAGAGTTGTGTTGTTTATTTGTTTTTTGTTGTCATTTTGTATCCACACTTTGTCCTACTTTGTTTATCTGTTGTCATTTTATGTGTTTTTTTGAATAGTTTTGTTTATATTTTTTTTCATTTTATGTATTTCATTTGTTTTTGGAGTCGTTTTATGTGTTTTTTGAATAATTTTGTGTGTTTTTGTTGTAATTTTGTATATTATATACAAGTGGGAAATATTAGGAAATATCTCATCATTGAGTGAAAAACTTTGTGCAGTTACAGACAAAAGATTCTTCTTTAACCAAAAATCGGATTTCAAAATAAAATAGGTATCCCAAACTTCACTGTCTGTCAAACTCAATTCTCCACTAAACAGTGAAAAAATTCTGGTCACCATAATTGTAATTGCGTTGTAATTGAACATGGAAAATTGAAAGCGTAATTGTAAAGGAAAAATGTAATTGACCCCAACCCTGGTCACGTCATTGACCTGCTGCTCAAGTTCTGTTGTTTGACTGCGACTGATTCTGATTTAAATCCTCTGCATCCATCTCCTCACTGCCTCTCAATACCCAGATCTGCCGTGGAGAGGCTGGAGAGATGCAGATGATGCAATAAAGTCGAACGCAATAAGATAATAAGTGTAAAAATAGAAATAAAAGGACGTGAGGATCTCTCTAAGGTTTTTAGTCAGGAACAGGTTTTCATTTTGAAGAGCAGCCGATGGATGGATGTGGAAGAGTGAAGGAGAGTTTCATAATCTCTGTTCCCACTCCGTCTCTCCTCCACAAAGACTTATTAGACGATGGGGGGTGGGGGGGTGGGGGGAAGGCTGAGGATTGGCTGGGCTCACACAGCAGTGGAACATCAAAGCCCCAGGCGTTAACCGTTTCAATCCTCCAGAGTGACAGAGAGACCGACTTTGATGTGCTGAAGGAGAGAGAGATGGGGAGGTAGAGAGGCAACCGGAGGGGTGGGGGTGGGGGTTGGTTCTGTTACCTAATGCAGGGTGAGCCGAAGATGGATGAGAAGGAAGCACGAACCAAAACAGAGCAGATTGTTTCTCTACTTTTGTTGCGCTCAAGCTGCTACTTTTATGACTTTGTTCTCTGATTTTTCAGTATTGTTTGACTTAGATGCAGCAGTTTAAAGCACATTTTACCAGATTTGCACAAAACAGTGCAACTTTATCACTGGAACCATGTTTACTTTCGCAGTTTCATTTATTTATTGCAGTTTTAATTTTTGTTACTGGAAGTTGCCCTTTTCAAAATAAGAGTTTTGTTTTTGTGTCATTTTGTATAATTGTCTCTCATTTTGTTTGTGTTTCTTGTTGGTAACAGTTTTTTTATTCATTTCGTGTATATTTCTTGTCATTATGTGTGTTTTTGGAGTCATTTTGCATATTTATGCTGTCCTTTTGTATATTGTTCTCTTATTTTGTGTGCGTTTGTTGTTTTTGTTGTTTTGTATATATTTTTCTGTCTATTTGTGTGTGTTTGTAGCCAATGTGTGTTTGGCGAGTCATTTTTTTGCATTTTTCATGTGATATTGTGTTTTTGGAGTCAATTTATGTGGCATTTTGTATATGTTTCATGCCATTTTATGTAATTTTATTGTCATTTTGTTTATTTTGTTGTACAAAACAGAGCATTTGTGTGTGAATTTGCAAGGTGGAAAATTAGTGTCGAAAGTCATGTGACAGTTTTTCATTGCTGTAGAATTAGTTTTTTTTTTTTTGTTTGTTATTGTACCCAACTACCGGTATATATTTTTATGTAATTGAAGACATGTTTCTTGGTATGTGTAATACATGCTGTATTTGTTTGATAGGTATGTTTCTTATTTGCAAAACAAACAGCATGAGTTTCTTAGTTAATCGTTGGGCATCGAAAAATGTAAAAACATGCTTTGCATGTTTGTGAGGTTTGAACATGTATAGGGATATTACGTGCGTTAATATGACTCCAAAGACATTAATGACTTTGTTCTTCTCTGATTCTTCAGTATTTCACACTGATGCAGCAGAGTTTAACGCACATTTTACCAAACTGCGTCAGACTCTAAAATCGGTGCAACTTTATTGTTGGAGCCATGTTTACTTTTGCAGTTAATGTCCCTGTATATCGTCTTTAAACAAGTTTTCATTCATCCTCACTTAACTGTGTGAACAATTATAGTTAACAAGTTTATTACCTACACTTTGATTTAATTGCCTTGAACTAAAGACTTAGTTTGAAGCGGGCAGTGATTGTACAGACAGCAGATGGAAGATATTAAAGGTTTATAGAATTAAAAAAAAACACTCACACCAATAAAAGCTAAAGCTGCTGGAGACAATGATTTTATTTTTTTTTATTGTGTGGGTCTCATAGATCAATAAATAAATCCAATAACATTTGCATGGAAAGGTTAAAATTACCGCTAGAATGTTTGTTTTGATGTCCACTGTAAACACGCAAGTTTAATGCATTTGTGATAACCACATTGTAATAATTGATCTGAATAATATCCACTGTTAACCAAATGAAAAGGTGGTAAAATGGGATTTTAAAAAACACAGAAATTGGTTTAAAGTTGCAAATTGGAGTTGCCAAACACACGACTACAAACATACGCAAAAGTACAGAAAAATGTATGCAAAACAACAACAAACACACAAAATGAGAGAAAAACAGAGAACGACAGCAAAAATGCGGAAAATGACTCCAAAAACACACAAAATGACAAGAAATAAACACAAACTGAATCCATAAACACTAACCAACAACAAAAAAACACAAAATGTGAAAAAAATTATATAAAACAAAAAAAGACACACAGTTCTTATTTTGAAAAGGGCAACTTCCAGTCGCACCAAATGAAATATGAATGAAAAATGAAACTAAAAGTCTACCTTTTTTTAAAGTTTTGTTTGACTCTTATAAGGAAACATTTCTTGAATTTTAACCTTAATTTTAGATTTTTGAAATGAAAATCAAATAACTCTTGTTTTTTAACATCCTTTTCTGAACAGAAAATTAATTGATCAAAGCGAACACTGACTGTGACAGTAAGTCTTAGCACGACTCAGCAATTTAACCCAAACGAATGATAAATTAATAACACGACACGTCCTCTGTGCATGAAGACAAATAAAAGGCGGGGCCGACGACGAATAAAGAGTAAATCAGGACAAAGTGCAGGAGGAGGAAATCAATAACTATCGTCCGCCTCCTAAATTGAAAACTTTTCTTAAGTGAGCCGTTAATCCAAAGTATTTCATTTAGAGACTTAGGATCTGTTAAGTGCATCACGGTGTGTCTTTTAAATCAATCTCATTTCTGCATTAGTGTGGGTTTTACAATCCCTGAGCAGTGACATAAGGCGGAGCTTAGAGAGATAGATAAGTGTTCTCACCTATTCAAATTATGGATGGAGTTTCAAGGTTTGCATTTATTTTCCATAACTTTAAGCCTAAATAAGCTTTCGACGCATTGTTACTGTGCTTGACCTTTAAGCATCTGGGAATTCTTTTAGAAGAGATTAACCAGATGAGTAATTGCCTTTCCTTTATTAACTATTCATCTTGTTTATGTGAGTGTTGGTACGTTGTTCTTGTATTTCCCAGTCATTCTCTGCACGTTTGGCTCCTCACACACTTTGATACAGTTAAAGCTGCAAGAGACAATACTTTTTTTTTTATCAGATAGACATTTTAATCAATAAATCCAAGATTGTTTGCTCAAAAAAAGATGTAAATGGGTAGAAATTGCTGCTTTGAAACTTTCTTTTGGTCTCCACTGTAAACACTCGGTTTATGAACATTGCTGGAAATGTCACGCATTGCATTGTGGGATGTGGAGTCAAATAATGGGCATGACAAATCGTGAATGTGGTTAAATTGAAAAAAATAAGCAGGAAATATGGTGAAAAGGGGTTAAAATTGACAAAACATACTTTAATATTTAAAGCTACTGTAGTTAATAAGTTTCTGTGTCTGTCTTATCTCTCAATGTTCTGAGATGCTGAGAGTTTTAATGTTGTTTATTAGTGATCAAATCATATTTTAAGCTGCTCGGGACAATAATTTGTATCAGATAAAGACAGTGTGCAGGCCTCATAGATCAATCAATCGATCAAAGATCATTTGCTCTAAAAAATACAGATAGAAAAGGTTGAATAATGGGCATGACAAATGAATGTGAATAAAATGGCAAAAATAAGAGGTTAAAAGTGACATCAATGGGTCAACATATGTGACATTAGGTGGAAAAGTGGTGAAAAGGGTTTATAAGTGCCAAAAATGTCTTAAAAATGAAAAAATCTGCAGATCAGGGGATGAAATTTGATGGAGAAGTGGCAGAAATTGTAGTATTGTAAAAAAAAAAAAAATAGGTTAATATATAGAAAGTTTGGTGTAGTTGCAGAAAAAGGGTAAAAATAAGCAATTATGGGCCCAATGTTCAGAAAATATTCCTAGTTTCTTGAGGGCATCTGGCGACCCCTCCCAGTGTCTCGTGATCTTAAGTACATTCATAAGATGTGTTGCTTAACCCTTAAACACATGAAGACTACGATCTTTGGCTCCTCTGTAATCGAAGCGTTTTGCGCTGACGTTAGCTTACGCTTCACGTTGCATCGGTGCCAAATTATTTGGCTGTTTGAGTGTGTTTATCTATCACGTCTTTGCTGTTAACCACGTCTCACATGAAACCGAAACACTGTCAGCTGTGGCATTTACTGCTCCGTAAATGTCACAATAGACGCCGCTACACTTGATTGACGTCTCGGTTCCTCATTGTTTGTTTGTGTGCGTGTGTGTATGTATATGTGTGTGTGTGTGTGTGTGTTAAAGCTAAAAAAACCAAGTTGTGTCAGCTATTTTAGGAAGCTCTGATACGCTGCCTGACGTAAACAATGGAAGCGATAGTAAACCTCCACCCTGGGAGGAGTGATGATGGGAGTTACTGAGCCTCACCTTCGACACTCAGATCAGCGTGGACATGACAACGTGTCAAACATCCACACTTCCTCTGTGTTTTCGCTCCATTGCCTTCAGTGTGTGTGCGTGTGTGTGTGCGTGCTGTGATGGAGGATCCCAGCAGCTGCTGCATTGCAGGGAGAAACGATGAGCCCACAGATTTGTGTCCTCGCTATCGAACACAACACGAAACACAGACTTTGACCCTCCTATTATCCTCAAATGATACATTTTCTCCATGGGGTCAATCTGACCCCATGGGATATTTGCCTTCAAAAAATTATTTTCAGAACATTCTTGATCAAGTGTTTTGTGTTAGGCACTTTGTTTATTTGTTGAATACATAAATACCCCCCCCCCCCCCCCCCCCCAGCATCCACATCAGGCTAACCTTTTAATGGTAACACTTTTCTACATAAGGCTGACATTACGCTGTCATTATTATGACATGACACCTGTCATTAGCGTCATGAAGGCTGTCATTAAGTGTTGTTCCATACGCTAACCCCACTAGATCCCTCCACCTAAACCAAAATATGCCAACATAGCTCCAAAGGTGTCAGAATTTAGCGAACGACACTAGCGATGACAGCTTTCATGACACCTTATTCATGCTAATGACAGCGTAATGTCAGCCTTTTGTGTAAAACTTCAAGTAAAGTGTTTTTTGTGTTTTCATTTTTTCACTGTGAAAGAGCTGTTCCAAAATGAGGATATTGTGTACTTTCAAATTCACCCCAGAGGAACCCCCAATGTGTGCAATATGCGTTCAGCACATTGAATATGGTTTGGGAAAATTCTGATGTGAATACTGAGGGAAAATTTTACATAGCTAAAACAGATTTGGGTCAAATTGACCCCCAGTGCAACACCAATGTGTGCAATTCAGCATATTGAAAAAAATATCATTACAAAAATGTTATGCTTAATCAATTGTACCCATCAAATTAGGAAAAGTCATGACATGTGAAACAAAAAAAAGAAGTAAACTATTATTTTTTTAATGATGAACATTGAAATGGGGTCAAATTGACCCCAAGGATAATAGGAGGGTTAAGAAGCCCTGAGTCACTCTGAGTGTAGTTGAAGCCTTTTGTTTGCTGCTTTTAGTCCATCAGGGCCAAGCCTCTGGCATTCCCAGCTGCCAGTTTTCCTCCATTTTGGGAAAGCCTTGTGTCTAATTTCTTTGGGTGTCTCACACACACACGCGCACACACACACGCTGACACTTGAAGCAGCTTAGCTCCAGTGGCAGAAGGAGCCGGAACAGAACGGGGGATCAGTGCTGAGGTGGATTGTGATTAGAGCGCCTCAGGTTTTCTCAGCGACTGCAGAGAATAACAGGATATCACAGGAAGGAAAGAAGCGCCGATCCAAAGTCACACCTCACTCCGACTCTTCGAGTTTGACTTTGGATCAAAGAAACCACTTCAGGTAGAGTGTGAGAAACCAAAGCGGCGTGTTTGAACACATCTAATCAGACTTTCCTTTGACTTCTGCCACCAGATTACACATTTAGGTTTAAATAGTAACCTTCAAACGAGCAGGTGACTTTATTTATTCATTCATGGGATACGTTACAATACATGCATGAAACCTGAACGATTCAATACATAATAATGCAATAATATAAAGACACAAAATACTAATTCTCATACTATTAATAATTAAAACGGTAATGTAATTATATTTAAATAGAGCTTTAAAACAGGTCGCAAGTGACCAAAGTTCTTCACAAAATATCAAATAGCAAAAAAAACACGCAACATACAAACAAATGACATCAATAAAATACTTAATTCTTAAGTCAGTTGTTGCGCACCTTCATCCCAGTTACGTACTCTGGGTGGAGCAGCCCTGAATTGTGGCCGTTCCCATTCAAATCTGGCTTTACGCACATTCTCCGGTGTGCGTAAGTTCTTTTCCTCTTACGCGCTTCTAACCCTGGATTAAGTGCAGCGCCCCGATAAGGTGAAACATTATATTGCTCTAGAAACATGGACTAGTTACATTTGAAGCCACACGGACTCGTGCGTCGTGCAGCAGCAGCAGCTGTGATCACTCAGCTGCTGCTGCTGCGTGATTAATTAAAACTCTGACAGACGCAGACTTCTGTCTACGTTGGTCACAGTGATTCAACTATTTTCATAATGTGTCCAACGTAAAGTCACAGTTTGATCCACTACAGAGTGAAACAAGCTGTCATATGCAGATGAGAATGGAACACAAAATGTTCCCACACATATTTTAATGAGGCTCAGGTCTGCGTATTGTGGAAGCCAATAGTTCTGTTTCACTGCAAACATCCCTCTGTATTAAAGCGGGACGCTTGAACTTTATCATTTTCACGGATTTCAATGACATTTACAAGCGTTGGGAAAACTCCATGTTTTGTGATTTCTAGACACCCCTAAAAAATGACACCACCGCCTCCTTTCCTTCAGCCCGCCTTCATTCACAGACTACGCGGTTTTGCTCTACTTACGCGAGGTGGGCGTGTCAGGAACCTGGACCAGAGAATACGAGCAGGAGAGAAGTGTGTAACTGCAGGCGCGCCAAAAAGCGCTTAAATCCAGACGGGAGATTAGACCCCTTCATGAATAAGACATTCGTCTACTGAGCTAATTAATCCTAAGAGACGCCGGACGGCATCTGTCTGACAGAAATGAGAGAATATGGGGCTGAATTTTTCAAAACAATGGAAGCAGGAGTTTGATCACTAGCAAATGATTGTTTAATGCTTAACCTAGCCCTTTAGAGCATCTAATTCAGCCTACACAAGACAGTAAAAATTAAGAGCAAACATGAATTATTGTGTATATTACAAAATCATTCAGTTGTAGATATCTAAAATTTACAAATTCAACAAGACTCCACAATATTTTTATGGGCTCAAAGTTTTCTTGCTCTTTTTTTACCCCCCACCGAAAATCTGCGGCCCACTTTGAATCAAACTGGCCCTTGAACTAAAATGAGTTTGACAACCCTGGTTTATTGCATTTGTTCATGTTTATCAAAGCTAACGCAAGCTTTTCTTTTTCCTTCCGGCTGACAAACAGCCACCAGTTCGGCCCATCTGGAGGACCTGGCCTACCTGGATGAACAGAGGGACAATCCGCTGCGCGCGTCGCTGCGCATGCCCAGACAGAGTACCATCTGTGGGCCGGGGCGCTCCGGGCAGGACCTGAGAGGTGAGCAACATCCCACGCACGAGTGCACCAACATTATATACTATTAAACCTCTAAGGTTATGTTGGAAATATCACACACTGTACTATATACTACAAACTCAATGAGTATATACTATCTACTGTATACTGTAAGTATGATTAGGATGATGAACATTCCCACTGAAGTATACTTCCAACTTTCCCAAGATCTATTTCATATAAAGACACAAACCTGAAGCACACTGAGGCTAAATATCTGTTGATTCTCTACCTTTAAAAAGCTCTGAAAACATTTTAAGTGAGAAGGTGACCAAGTAGAATATCAACATGTGCTCATTTGATCCATAAAACTCACGGAAATACATTTAGTTCCAACATTATCTGAGATTTTCAGAGACCCTCCCTTGTGCTACTGACTAAACTTCCGGTTAACTTCAAAACAAGAGCCCTATTTACTAAAGAGTAAAAAACACTAATGGAAGACAAGAAGAGATGCTTTTATTTTGAAAAAGGGATGTTTGATTTTTAGCTTGAAGCCGCTTCCAGGACCATTTTACATTTTTGATCTAGTATACATCCGGGTACTCCTCGCATACTCTAATGTGAATGCACCATACTAATTTTGACGTCAGACCTAGTATGTGTAGTACGTTAGGATGACATATACAACACAGCCTTAGTCTTACCATGTCGGCTGCATTAGCTTCCCATTCATTTTATTGTCTTTTAAAGAAGAGTAATATTTACACTTTAAGAGTCTGGGATCCGCAATTTTGAATTACAGCAAAGCATCGTGGGTTGAAGAGGTCACATGGGGCGACTGCCTACAAGAAACTCAATTCACCACAATGTGTGTGTGTCTTTTTTGCATTAACACTGAGTGTTAAAATGGGACAAAAAAGTGCCAATTGTTTTCCATCTTGTTTCATCTCTAAGGAAATAATTCTGGTTGGTTATTGTGGGTTTACGTCAGTAATCATCATAATTTGACTTCACTAATCTCATACAGGGACACTAAATGTCCCCTCTGGCTTTCCTGGAGATATTTGAATCTGTAGCTTCCCTGGTGAAGCCTTAGCAGCTTTAGCAATTTCCGCCATCCTCATCAGTGTTGGCATCCCTACCTTATTCTACCAGCTTATGTGTCCCTTTGCCCCTTTTCTCTCTGTAATTAGTGCGGTAAAAATGTCCCAACGCCCCTCAGGCAAACATATGCTTCCCCTTGTGTTTCAAACACCTGTGAAGAAGACCCCACTTGTCTGAATGTTGCTCATGTGAGCTGTGGAGGTTGATGATCTACTTCCACTCAAGGGTTCACTATTGTTTCAACCTTTGCCTTTCGAGGGCCACCATCGTGTGTCAGAAAGCCAAGACCAAACACACCAAATATAAAATAGCTTAGTTTCCTAATATATTGTACAGGTTGTTTGAAGATGTTTACAAGCTCAGAAAATGGACAAAATCAAATATATTGCTTTGAACTCATCAGCAGAAATTTGTTCAGTGTCTGGATCATAGTCTTCGAACCTTACACCAAATGTTCAAAACCAATAGACACAAGAGGGCTCCACTACACCCTCTTGTACTTGTACTTGGCCCCAAAATAAAATTGTAATTCATGAAGTTGGAAGTTATATGAAGCCCAACATAATACACAAAACTCCAAAAATGCACAGTAGTACACATAGTACACAAAATGTCAACAAAGACGCACTAAACAACCACTTCAGCACAAAACGACTACAAAAACAACAATATATATACAACAGGACTTCAAAGACACACAAAATGCCAACAAAATTGCACAAAATGACAACGATAACACAAAAATAGAAAGAAAGAAGAAAAAAAGCCCCACTCTCGATAAACACACAAAAAGGCAACAAAAATTACATTCGCACAGTTTAAACTAATTATTCCCTGTTGACATTATTGTAAATGTTAGTGTGCCTAATCTATTTGAACAAGCTTCTCGTGTTGATTTTATGTAGTTCAGTAACAGTTTAGTGTTTATTCAGTGTTGTATATTTGTTTATTGAATGAGATGTTGAAGTCCTACTCTATTGTGTTGTACATATTTAGATTGTTAAAGGTAAATACTAACAAGTCCAGGTCAAAAACTTGTAGCCGACATCTTAGAATCTCTGAGTTAACTATAGATAAGTTGACGTGTGTCATTTAAATGGTAAATGGTAAATGGACTTGATTTTTATAGCGCTTTATAACCACACTGAAGCAGTCCCAAAGCGCTTTACAGATCAGCTCATTCACCCAATCACTCTCACATTCACACACCAGTGGGACAGGACTGCCATGCAAGGCGCTAGTCGACCACTGGGAGCAACTTAGGGTTCAGTGTCTTGCCCAAGGACACTTCGACACATAGTCAGGTACTGGGATCGAACCCCCAACCTCTCGATCAGAAGACGACCCTCTACCACCTGAGCCACGGTCGCCATTTAAGTGTATGTAATCGACTATTCTCGACTTGTATTTCTAAAACCCGGAGCCATTTGTGGCTTTATGCGGGCCATGCAACTGCTTAAACCCAACAAGCCACCAGGGGGCGCACATAGAGAACTACTCGAGTTCAGATGCTTAATTTTAATGAGTGATTGTTGTGACTGTCATTTGACAGACAAAGCTAGAAACGACATATTCAGTAAGCTATCTCCTTGCTAATGGCTAATTAAAGGTTGAGAGACACAAGTTAATGAGTTACATCAGTTATAGTCGACATGTTGTTCTTATGTTGAATTGAAGCTGACTAAGCTTCATCTGAGTCATAGCATCTCCTCTGCTTGTGCTCGAGATCCTAACAATGGCTACAAAAGCAGTGGAACTGGTCCCAGGAACATTAAAAGATAGTTGACTCATCATTCAGCTCAATCAAAGCTTGTGTTGTAGCATAATAAAAAAAATTACATTATTTCATGTGTTGAGCTTTGCTAGTAATCTTTTATCAGTGCGTGTGTCTCCATTAGCTCCAGTAGATGTAGTGGGAATCTATTTATCCTATTTTGCTGGCATGGAGATGGAAAAATAATAAAACGATAATTGCAGGCAAAAGTTAAAACAAATAAACCAAGAAAATACACTCAGTGACTCCAAAAAACACACAAAAGGACAACATTAACTCTCAAAAGGATGCAAAAATACACAAAATGACTCCAAAAATACACAAAATGAGAAGTCAAGTACAAAAAATTACACCACAAACACAAAAAATGACTAGAGAAAAGCACACAAAAGTACACAAAACAACAGAAAAATGCATTGTGACACCCAAAGTACATAAAATTACAACATAAAAATATAGAATTACACCAAAATGTATAAAATTATGCCAAAAATACACCCAAAATACATTCAATTACGACAAAAGTGCACAAAAATATTCCAGAAACACACAAAACTAGTTTGCTCAAATTCGTTTCCAGGGCGAAACACCATTTTTAACCTTTGACCCAAGATGGCTGACTTCCTGTTTGGTTTTGGGCATGGTCATAATGTAACTTTTTGCTCATCCTGGGGTCAATAATATATGTGGTGAATTTTTTTCGTATTGGACAAACCTGCCGGTCTTGCAGTTCCATTGCTTTTTTTTGTGCCTATAATGAGCGCTGTGCATGCATATTTTACTGATTTTTTTTCATTGCACCAAATTATTAAATTTTACACCAGTTCTGAGGTGTGTACCAATTTTGGTGAGACTTCATGCGTGTTCAGGGGGTCAAATTTAGCATTTGTTGCGGCGAGGAATAATAGTAAATAAAAGTAATTACAATAGGGTCCTTCTGGCCATACTGGCCTTCGGACCCCAATTACACAAAACACCCTACATTTAAACACACAAAAGTACAGAAAATGACAGAAAAATACCCTGTTACACCCAAAATACATGAAATTACAACAAAAGTACACAGGAAGACTCTTAAAAAGTGCTGAAAACGTGTTGGTTATGAAAGTGGTTTGTGGCTCATTAAAGGTAGATAATGCTTGTGATTGACAGCCTTATTCAAACGTATACGCGTGTGATATAATCCCAGAAGCTGAGTGGCCTTTAGTCCGTTTTTTAGCAACACACGAGCTGTCGAAGCTTCTTCTTCTTCTGATGCCAGGCCGTGGAGGGCTGGAGCTGTGCTGCTGTTTTGAGGAGAGTGAGTCACGCTGTGATGGACCTTTTCACGCTCCTGCATTGCCTACCTCCAAGATTTACCACCCACCTCGTGTTCACCACCAGCTCTGTGCTCCGTGCACACACATTCTCTCCCTCGTTTGTCTTCACTTCCCCTCACTTTGTCTCCGTCTGTCAGCTCAACGTCCTCTCAGTTACACACAGGGCTATAGCTCCACTTTAGGATAAAGACAGGTTTGATTGATCAGAACTCAGGAGATGCATCAGTTGGTGCAGTGGTTCTCAACCTTTTCAGCTCACGACCCCCAAAATAAAGGTTCCAGAGACCGGGGACCCCCACTGTAGCTGAAGGTGGTTGAACACAGACCTGAACATTGAAGAACAGTCATGTGGAGACAGGGTCATCTATAAGGGGGAATAAAGGGGAGAGATTTTTGGGGCCCATCCATAAAGTCAGCAAAATAATGGTCCATTGTTCTATGAATCTGTGATAACCACATTTATTTATTGATCTGAATAATATCCACTGTTATCCAGGAAGTTCATTAATATTAAGTATATAGTCTTAAAGATGTGAATCCTTGTTTTAATCAAAAATTAAATGGCTTAAGTGACTAAAATGGTGTAAAAGGTGGTGAAATGGGATTTTAAAAACCACAGAAATTGGTTAAAAGTTACAATTGTACAATTGAGTGGCCAAAAGTGGTAAAAAGGGTTGAAAGTGTCAATATTGGCTTAAAAGTGGCACAAAAAAGTACAAACAATTAGTTTAAATTGGCAAATAATGGGCATGACAAATCGTGAATGTGGTTAAGTTGCCAGAAAGAAGCATGAATTATGGTGAAAAGAGGTTAAAAGTGACAATTATGGGCCATTAGGTGGGAAAAGTGGTGGAAAGCATTTACAAGTGCAGAAAATGCATTTCAAACATTTAGAAATGTCTTGAAAGTAGAAAAATTTGCAGAAAAGGCATTGAAATTTGATGGAGAAGTGGCAGAAATGAGAGCAATGTAGCAAAAATCGATTAAAAGGAGCAAAACTATGGCAAGAAACGTGAAGAAAATATTTAAAATATGGCAACTTTGGTGTAGTTGCAAAAAATGGGTAAAAATTAGTAAAAAAAAAAAAAAAAAGACCCCCTCATAGTGCCTCATGACCACAAATGGGGTACCGACCCCAAAGGTTGAGAACCTCTGAGTGGTTAATGCTAAATTAATGCTAGCTTGTAATGCTAACAGTTGGATCTCCCCACTGTTAAAAGCATGTTCCCATAAGGATGTTTTATACTAATTTAACGAGGGAATGAAAGCACAGTGTAAGCATATTTAAGTCTATGGTGGTAATTTGCACTAAAAGCCACCTCAGCAAATTATATAAGATTGGGTTTTTTTTAACTGTTATTATGTAAGATGAGTCGAGCTGTGTTTGCCTTAAATGCGGAACGGCTTGACTTTACGGAAACCTGGAATTTAGGGAATAATATCATTCACTCACTCACTCTTCCGTCAGCTGTCAAGCTAACTCGACCTGATGTAACCCCCGCCCCCTAAAAACACCTCTCATAAGAAGAAGAAGAAGAAGAAGAAGACTGATACCCAGACTACATTCCTGTCACTTCTGGTTCCTCCTCCTCTTCCTCCCTCGGGTTCTCTTCCTCATCCTCACCTGGTGAATAATTAAAGTCTGAGACTCTCTCTCAATGGGAGTGATACCTGCTCACCGTCTCCCGAGGGTAAAAGAAGCATTACTATGTGCAGGATTATGAGCCGCTGCAATCCATCCACTCCTCTCTCACACACACACACACACACACACACACACACACACACACTGATAGTCCCCTGGTCCCTGCGCACAACACGACTGCTGCGTTTTAATGGAAACCTGACGCAGCAGTCGGCTGTGAGACTGCACACGTGCACAATGTTGCAATTTGATCTGCCGAAGTCTGAGAACGGCGGCTCAAGGTGGAATGTTGTGTTCATGTCGAGAACGGATGGAACCTGCAGTATTGCACAAAGCCGCACTGTTGTTTTTTTTTTTTTTATTCATTAGTTTATTAGTTTATTTGGGAGGGACAGAACAGAGGCGTTCATTTAAAAATAGCGATGTCCATGGGCCATCTAGACAAAGGCTAATTTCCATATCCAACACATGTATACATAGTTACTGTATACATACAACATGCTAAAATATAAATTATTTTCAAACTTTTAAAATTAATTGTGTTTGCAGACTTGGTTTTTGACTTTGCGAAACAGAAATGGCAAATTTGTTGTTATTTCTATTCAGAATTATTTTTATTCTCATTTTATTTTTAAGATAAATACAGAAAATGAGAAGAAAAGTGCACAAAATTACAATACAAACGCAAAAGAATGAGAAGAGAAAAGATAAATACATGAGATCATAACCAAAGTACACAAAATTACTCCAAAAACACACAAAATTACAACAAAAATGCATAATATTACAACAAAAGTCCACAAAAAGACTTTGCTGAAAACTTGTTTATAATTAAAGTGTTATGTGACTCATTGAAGGTAGATTGTTCCTGAATAAATAAAACCTTAACATATTGTTGAAAAATGAAGATAAAATGAACTTGCTGGAATTATGGATTTCCATGTGGCTTTGTTGGAGTTCTTTTTTTTGTTTTTTTGAACATGCATTTATTTAATTAACATTATTATAAAATAAACAAGTTATAATTACTATATTTCGTTCATGCATTTCGGTGTATTTTGGTGTTTTATGAAACTACTGCTGCACGTTTTCTCGTGTGCATCACATTGGGTTTACCAGGTTAACATTTCACCTTCTATGATCAGCTGGGACTGCAGCTAACGCCAGTAAAATGCATCTCTGTTCATACTCAGCATCTTCTGCTACTTAATGCTGGTGGCACCAGTCCGAATATTCTCCTTTCTTCTCATTATTATCTTCCCTGCAGTAGCGTTTCAGTAGCAGCGACTACATTAAGAGCAATATTAGCTCATTATGTTTGTGCAGAAAGGCTCCTAATCAGCACAACCACCGTCATTTACAGGAGACGAGCTTACGCAACACTCCCACTCTCTCTCTTCACTCTCATACCTCTCACAGTATCATACCTGCACACACACACACACACACACACACACACACACACTCTCACCAGTCCAGTGCTTTGTACTTATTCTCCACAGCTCTGACTCACTCTGAGCTTCTCACTGACACTCAGTCTGCAGAGTGTGAAATGAACTGCTGGCCCAGCCACAGCTTGACCACAACCAGCAGATATTTCTATCTCTCAGGACGGATCAGATCCAAAGTTTCCTCTGTAGAGGTGCTGAGTGGAAGAAAAGTAGAGAAAAGTGAGGCAAACACAAACTGATGTGTTTGAACAGTCGCATAAAGAGAGACGGAGTTTAATTCAGATGTGGAAATTTTATTTATTTTTTTTATTATTTATTTATTTGACATGGACAACGCAGTCAGACGTAGTTACAGCAAAAGATGCAACTGATGCGATGCACAGAGAGTGTATAGCTAGTGCTAATTCTCAACTCCTGTCCCTGGTTGAGCTTTTCTATATATACAAAATGTATAAAAGTACAATGTTAAACACATTAATTACTTATTTACATCAGTGAGCTAGGATTTATGCATTCCCACATTCAGCTCACACAGATACACACACTAACTCATCACACGCACTCACACTATTAAAACATTATTTACAAGTGGGTACAACTTGGATTTGTTTGAAGCCACAACTTGAGCCTGGACGTGAACAATTTAAACTCAGTTGTGATGCATTTGTGATCGGTAGGCAGTGAAAAGCAACAGATTTCTTCTTTACATTGCATTGCTCTAGTGAAGGGGTTCCTAACTTTGGGTTCAGGACCTGATTTGGGAGGGGGTCGCCAGATGCCTTCAAGAACCTAAGAATTTTTTTTTCAACAATTTGAGTCAATTTTTGCTTATTTTTACCCTTTTTCTACAACTACACCAAACTTGCCAAATTTTAACCTGGTTTCATCACTTTTTCTTGCCAAATTTTTTTGCATTTTTTTCAAAATTGCTCCCATTTCTGCACATTTTTCCCACTTTCAAGACATTTTCGGCGCTTATAAACCCTTTCCACCACTTTTCCCACCTATTGTTACATATGTTAACCCATTATTACCCTCTTTTTACCATATTTCATGCTTATTTTTGCCAATTTAACCCCATTCACAATTTGTCATTCCCACTAATTGCCAGTTTAAACTAATTGTTCCTACTTTTTACATACCTTTGGCACCTTTATTTTGGTGGTCGGGGGTCGTTGATTAAAAAAGAAATGCCTTCGCTAAAATCACACAGCTTTATTTTTTATAATTAGACAGCTGCTGATCCTCGTCACTGTTCACTTTCTAGGGTTTTTCTACTCAAGCTTTTATTTTGAAACTGGAACGCTTGATGCTGCCAACTTCCTGTCACTTGAAACGTTGACGAAAACAACAAAACTGAGCGTTCTAACTTTGTCTCCCATTATATAGATGAAGTTGAGTTGGATTTATTATACGGTTACAGGAAATGTTTGATTTATTTTTTTTAGCAGACTGTCCCATCAAATGCACTGTGTTGAAATGTGTGATGGCTGATGCTAAAGCTTTATTTGCTTATGGAGCTGCACTCTGTCCCGCTTCCTGTCCCCTGCTTCTCTCTTATTACTCCCTCTCTTTTCTTCTTCTCCTTCTTCTCTTTTTTTCTGTCTGCTGCTGCTTTGGCGTTTGTTTCGGCTTCAGCAAATAACAGCCATGCCTGGCAATCCCAGTCACGTAAGTCCCTTTAAACTTTCATTTGTCACATCAGGCTCTTGCTGCTGATGCTCTTCACGTGTCACGATGCTCTCGTCAAGTGCTTCCACTTTTTCTTACAAAGCGTTTGGATTGTTCACGTTTTAAAATGAGGTGCCGCTGCCAGACACTGATGTTAAATTGAAAGTAATGACACTCCTGCTTAAGGGGAGCTGAACGCAGCATTTAATAAAGGTGTGTGTCGTGTCGTATGTGCTGAAAATGTCTAAAGTGAAGCAAAAAAATTGCCTCCTGTTTTTACTTTTTGAACATTTTCACCCAAATTCAAACAACAAAAATCATAGAGTAAAAAAAACACATAAAACGACGACAAGGCACAGAATTACTCCAAAAGACACAAAGCATCATCAAAAACACACAATGTGAGAAATATTCATAAAAAACGACTTAAAAAATAAGCAAAACGCTCAAAGATACTCCCAAAACACATAAAATATTATCAAAATGAGAGAATGTTTCTTGGTCGGGATGCAACTGAAACTGAATTTCCCCTCGGGGATTACTAAAGTATAATCATTTCAATTCAATATACATAATCACTCTAGAAATATACAAAAAAGGAACAAAAATTCAATGAAATTACTATTAAAAAAAAATAGCAAATTACATAAAAATGCACAAGAAGGAAATTAAAATTTAAAATTAAAAAAAAAAACTTAAACGACAACAGAAACACGCATAAAACAACTACAGAAATACACAGAACGGCTCCAAAAGACACAAAAAATAATCTGAACCGATTTGCTGTAGAGTAAAGCTAATATATTTATATTTATATATTTGCATTACATAAGTTAGCCCAATTAACAGTTAAATGAAAGGAGTAGTGATTTGGTCATTTTTTGGATTGATACGATAATCGTGCGGTGAAATATCGCAGTTTATCGCCAAATTGATTTTTTTCTTACATCCTTATAAGTAATGGTAAAATATTGACAGAGGAGAGTTCAAAAATTAATTTTCACAGAAAATTATGAATATTAGAAATATGTTCTTACCAAAGAAATATGTTGTGATTCCTGCGTCCCTAACTCCGACTCTGTTTCACCGCCGTACAATTCACCCGATTGTTTAATTATTTTTGGTTTATGTTGGAGCTTTGTTCTTGTTTTGTAGCCGGTTTTACGACTCACAAGGAGCCAATATTTGATAGATAAGGTGTGAATATTGATAGTATAATAATTCAGACTCTTGAAATCCAAATTATTATTTTTTATTCAGTTTTTTAATTTTTATTTTTTTAAGGATTATAATGCAGGCAAATCTGAACTGATTTGCCGTGAATTAAAGCAAAGATAATGTTTGTACAACATATGTTAGCACAATTAAAAGTTAAATGAAAAAATCATTTTTGGATCAATACGATAATCGCAAGGTGAAATATCGTGATATATCGCCACATTGATTGTTTTTACATCCTTGATAGAGGAGTGTTTAAAAATATATTTTCACAGAAAATTATGAATTAAAATGAGAGAACACATTAGCAATAAAAGCCAAATGTTCTTACCAAATAAATATGTTTTAACTCCGAGTCTTTGTCGCCGCAGTGCGTTTCGCCCCATACCGCCCTCACGACATCGCCCTCAAACCGCTGCTGTTCGAGGTCCCCAGCATCACTATGGACTCCGTCTTCACGGGCCGCGAGTGGCTCTTCCAGGAGATCGACGCCCACCTCAACCGCTCTGCTTCCAGCTCCAGCCGCGGCGTGGTCGTGGTTGGGAACATCGGCTTTGGAAAGACGGCCATCGTCTCCCGGCTGGTGGCCCTCAGCTGCCACGGCACCAGGATGAGGCAGATAGCGTCGGATAGCCCTCAAGCTTCACCAAAACGTGGGAATCTTTCTGTTGCTTATTTGCAGCATCGCTGAGAGTAATGTCTAATCGTGTGTGTGTGTGTGTGTGTGTGTGTGCGTGTGCAGATGGAGAGGGGCTTCCTCTCACTCAGCCGCAGCCCACGCACGGCACCCTGGGAGGAGGCAGCTGTCCTGGGACCCCCGAGATGAGGCGGCGTCAGGAGGAAGGCATGAGGAGGCTGGCATCACAGGTACAAACACCCAACTTTTGGAAGCTGAAACATATAGAATAGAAAACATAGGAATTGGAAAAAATGCAGATATTTGTTTTTATTTGCATCATTTGGAGCTTAAGCTGTGAGAAGTTGGAACCTTGTATTATGTTAGGTTATTGGATAGAGCTTGATTTTTCTTTTTTGTTTTTTACAAAATGACAAAAAAATACAAAAACTCAAAAGACAACAAAAATCCACAAAAGACTCAAAAATCACATAAAGCAAGAATACACAGAATTACTCCAAAAGACACAAAGCATCACCAAAAACACACATTATAAGAAAGAATTGTAAAAAATGACTCCAAAAATATGCAAAATAACAACAAAAACACAGAATTACTCCAGGCCTTCTCCCACCAAAACAAAAAACTAAAAATACAAAAAATTACTTCAAAAAATAAATAAATAAATACATATGAAGACAAAAAAATAAAAAAAAAATATCGCCAAAAATACAAACGACAAGAAAAACCCACAAAAGTCTCAAAAAACACATGAAACAACTACAAAAATACACAGAATTAAAACACCAAACATCCTCACGAACACACCAAATGAGTGTGATATGTTCACACACCGTGTTTAAAAGCGTCGGTCGTCTTTCTTCCTTGTGCTGTGGCCCTTCACTCCCCCCCTGCTGATCTGCCATCTGGATCCCTGTCCCAGCCTGATGCATTATGCAGATGTGTTTAAAATAGAAAAAACAACTTTGCCAGGGAGCTTTATTAAATATTGATGCCAGCAGAAAGCCGTTTCCCACCCAGGCTATTGGATCGTGTGAAGTTTGCATCATTGATGCAGCTCAACTTCTTTTGTTTCAAACGCTTTGATTCCATCGTGACTAAAAAATTAACATTAGGTTTGAAATCTCAAACCTGCTGAACTTTCTCAAAACTCACTCATGGTCTCTGATTTCTCTGTGCTGGGATTACTTATTACACACTGGGGGAACTGGCGGCCCAGGGAACACATGCGGCTTTTTGTCTATTTCTGAGTGGCTCCCAAAGGAAACGCACAAAAAAGTTAAGAAGACACAAAATTACTCCAAAAAAAACACATAACAATGAAAACAAAATTACATTAAGATACACAAGAAGTGTTAATAAAGTAAAATAACTCCAAAAACACAACCAGAAGCGCACAAAACGACTCAAAAAATAAAAAGAATTGCTTCAAAAACCCCAAAAAATTATACAAAATGACCCCACAAATAGGCAAAACGACAAAAACATTTACAAAAAAAAACTTCAAAAATTACTCCAAGAACCCAAATGACCACAAAAATAGACAGAATGAGAGAAAAATATACAAAACTTCAACAAAAAAACACAAAAATACTCCTCAAACACATAAAACAACAACAAAAATGCACAAAATCACTTCAGAACACAAAAAAAATTATCAATATTACACAAAATTAGAGAAAAATGAGCAAAATGACTCCAAAAAATATAAAAAAGACAATAATGAAGGAAAATTATTCAAAAAATTATTTTTATTATTATACAAATTGATTTCATAAATTCGCAAAACAACAACAAAAACACACAAGACTACAAATATACCAAAAAATTCTAATACTAAAGAATTACACCAAAAAACAAGAACATTACGGAAATAATCACAAGAGGACAACAAAAAGAAATAAAAATTTACACCAAAAACTCAAATGACCACAATAATAGACAAAATGAGAGAAGAATATACAAAACTACAACAAAAACAAACAAAAATACTCCTAAAAACACATAAACGTTGCCCACTCGAGTCAGGTGAAGAAGACTCACGGGAAAATGTTTGTAAAGGTTGTGTGGATTATGACACGTCTCTCTGTGGCCCCCAGGTGGTGGCATACCACTACTGCCAGGCGGACAACGCCTACACCTGTCTGGTGCCGGAGTTCGTGCACAATGTGGCGGCTCTTCTGTGCCGCTCTCCTCACCTGGTGGCCTACAGGGAGCAGCTGCTCAGAGAGCCACACCTACAGAGCGCGCTCAGTCTGCGCTCCTGTGTCCAGGACCCGCTGGCCTCGTTCAGGAGGGGGGTCCTGGAGCCCCTGGACGCTCTTTACAAAGGTACTATAAAAGTTCCACCATGCAAAGAAAAGACAAATAAAAAATACCTTCCCTAAACTAGAAATATATTAAAATAATAATAATAATAATAATAATAGACAAATTATATCCTGTGCAGAAAAAGGTGAGTTAATGTAAAATATTTTTTTCAAATGTAAAAATGTATTAATTTTTGCACATTCATAATAAGAAAGAATAGAATGCATTAAATAGAAATACATGTTTTAGTGCGCCACCCCCGCCCAGCGCCCAATGAGAGCCGGAGATTCTCTCTCTCGCTCTCTCTCTCTCTCTCTCTCTCTCTCTCTCTCTCTCTCTCTCTCTCTCTCTCTCTCTCTCTCTCTCTTTTCTTCAATAAAACAATATGAATTACTTATTTCGTAGTGTGGAACGTTAGAAAAGGCTTGATCAAGTGATGTTACTCAAACAGAGAACAATAGTCAGCAACAGTAGGTATTAGAAAAACTGACCCATTTATTATTAACCAATTGGTTACGTAATTTTTAATAATAAAAAATCGGAAAATCCAGAAATTTGAATTCAATATTTGTTTTCACGCTACTATTGGGCCGATATATATAATAGCACTTTTATGATGTTAAAAGCACAGAAAAGCTCAGAAAAGTTGATTTAGCGTAACATGAGCCCTTTAAAGAGTCCACCTGACAACAAACTCAAGTTTCCATCCTGATAAAAGCAACTGTGAGCTAGAATTATTTTTCTTTCTAATAAATAAAAGAAAATATCTGAAATTCTTTTGCAGCTCAGCTTATTGCTTTTATATTTGATGCCTCTCCAGACATCAGAGTCTCATTTATTCTCGTTGATGAGCTGCCGTGCACAAACCGTGCACGCTCGTCACTAATTGCTCTCAAAGCTCGAACTCAACCGGCCTTAGAAATCGACGTTTGGATAAACAAACATGAAGCTGTGATTAGTTTGATCGCTCATGTGTTTCTAAAGGTGTTTGATGTGATGATGATGATGGTTTTTTGCAGAGAGGAAGATCACCTCCGAGGAAGACCTCATCATCCTCATCGACGGCCTCAACGAGGCCGAGTTCCACAAGCCGGACTACGGAGACACCATCGTGTCCTTCCTCAGCAAAACCATCAACAGGTTCCCACCGTGGCTCAAACTGGTGGTGACGGTTCGCACCACGCTACAGGTGAAGAACAGCAGTAATATTATTATTATTATTATTATTATTATTATTGAAGGAGGGAGGGAGAATTATTTTTTTTTTAAAAAAGAAAAAAGGCTGTAGTGTTTAACTGTAAGGATAGTCTTTTGTTGCAAAAATTAATAAGATATTGTAAAAATAAAAAAAAATAATTATTATTTTTATTTACTATTATTATTATTATTATTATTATTATTATTATTATTATTATTATTATTATATATCAAATAATTGAATGAGTATGTAAATCATTTAATACCTGTAGAAATAAATACAATTATAATTAAACCAACAACAAATAAAATGAATTTTAAAAATGTAGATTTGAACAAATGACTAAACAATTATATGTGCAATAAATATTGTAAAGAAACATTTAAAAATGAATTAATAAATGCATAATATTAATAATGAACTAATAAATACATAAATAGGTAATAAATACATTATATTTTGTGGTTCCAAAGTAATAAATATTGTAAGAATAAAATTGAATTACGTATTATTAAATAATTTCAAACAATGATTCAATACCTGTAGAAATAAATACAATAACAATTCAACAAACAGACAAATAACGGAATAAATAAATTAGTGAATGAATTTAAAAACTGTAAATGTGAATGAATGAATAAACAATTATTAATTGAAGAAAATATAATATAACAATAATTACAATTTAAACCGTTTACCTTATAAGATGTAATTCCTCTGCTTCTCTTTGAGTCTCCCTCACACACTCTTGACCCCGCCCTCTTTCCTGCTCTGCAGGAAATAACCAACGCGTTGCCCTTCCACCGTATTTCTCTGGACGGGCTGGAGGAAAACGACGCCATCGACCAGGACCTGCAGGGCTACATCCTGCACCGCATCCACAGCAGCCCAGAGATCCAGAACAACATCTCGCTCAACGGCAAGATGGACAACACCACGTTTGGAAAGCTGAGCACTCACCTGAAAGCTCTGAGCCAGGGATCCTACCTGTACCTGAAGCTCACCTTTGACCTCATCGAGAAGGGCTACCTGGTTCTCAAGAGCTCCAGCTATAAGGTAGGGGAACTAAGCATGTGATCGCCCAATTTCACACTAATCCATTCCCTAAGTGTCTCATTATTAAACCAATCAAAGCCCACACATTAAAGGTTACATCCCTGCTTCAAATATTCCCAAATCTTCAGCAGATTAATAATTACCACCAACTTTCACAAAGATCCAAATGAAACTCCCAACTCAAGATCATTTTTCAACCCCAAAACATTTTTTAAAGAGTGATTAAAATCTGCATCAGATGACAACAAAAGTGAAGTTTGGATGAACAAACTACCAGCGTCTAGTGGTCTGGATTTGTGTGGTTTCTAAAACAAATGACAAGAAACTGACAACAAAAGTACACAAAATGACTCTTAAAGCAAATAAAAGGAAAACAAACACACACAAAATGACCAAAAACACAAAGGCAACAACAATACACAAAATAACAAGTAATACATAAAAAGTCAAAAACACTAAACGACGACTAAAACATACAAAATGATTTCAAAAACACACCAAAAACACAAAATGCCTCAGAAAACATGCTAAATATCAACAAAATGACTCAATGAAATGAAAACAAATACATAAAATAACTCTTAAAAAAACAGACAAAGCAATGACAAAAACACTGAACGACAGCTAATGTACAACTTTTTTTTCAAAAACACACAAAATGACTCAGAAAACATACTAAACATCAACAAAATGACTCTTCAAACTAATACAATTACGATAAATACATGCAAAATGTCCAGTACACACAAAATAATTTTTAAAAAAAAGGTAATAAAAAAAAAGTTAAAGAAATACACAAAACAACATAAATCGACAGAAACATGAAATCTTTCCTGTATAAAAATTCTGATTGATTATTTCTTTTGTTTATTCCGTGGCTTTGAGTGAAGTTAGCGACGTTGTCGATCCTCCAGCTTTGGCTCTCGAGTCTTTCACAGCAGCGCTGCAACCTTTTGTTCTGTACACAAAGTGTGACTCATAATCAGAAAAGTCAATGTCACTGTTTGTTTCCACCTGTCCTGTTTGTGACATGCAGCACGACTGAAATATCTTTTCATTGCGTTATGGCAGAAATATGTTTGTGTGCGTCTGCTAATGAAATGTTTTCTCTGGCGTTCGCCTCCTTTCATTTATTCACAGAATGCAGGAGAACAACGAAGCATTTCTTTCTCAGAAACGTCGCAAATACAATGAATTATTCATCTCGATACATCGCTGTGGTCTCATGTCAATCTTCTTCTTCTTGTTCCTCAGGTGGTTCCCGTGAACCTGGCCGAGGTCTACCTGCTGCAGTGCAACATGCGCTTCCCCACGCAGTCGTCGTTTGAGCGTGCTCTGCCTCTGCTCAACGTGGCCGTGGCGTCGCTGCATCCTCTGACTGACGAGCAGATCTACCAGGCCATCAACTCCGGCTCTCTGCAGGTCTCACCTCCGTTATTCATGTTCCAGGGCATGTTCTCACTCAGGATGCCAACACTCGACATGTATTTAAATATATATTATAATACAATAATTCTCCTAATGATTCTCTGAATACCAATAAATAGAAATATAGATAGAGATGATACAAAATATTACAGCAGTTATCACAAAAAATAACAATAAATTAAAGAAAAGGTTTATATCACAATTCATAATATTTAACATAAGTTTATATCATGATTATAAATAATTAAAAAGTGCAATAAATGGGAAGAGTGAATTCACAATAAGAGCAAAAGGTTTATAGGTGTTAAATACTAAAAAATTAGTCTGCAATGCATGTTTGGGACCCGACCCACATGTTGAGAACATCTGTTTTAATATACACATGCAGTATATTGAGGATAAAACTCGATGTGGGTGAGCTTGTGTGTTTCAAAGTACGTATTGATGGTTTCACTGTTCGTTTAGATTAGGGTTTTTCAACCTTGGGGTCATGACCCTATGTGGGGTCCCGTGGCAATAGAATGGGGTCACCTGAAATGTCTAGTAATAATAAAATATTATGATTGAAATGTATTTATTTATTTATGATTATTTTGAACACTTAATAAAAGCAATCATGGTATTGTATTTGTTATTATGTGCATGAACTGTACATCACAAAATAATGTCCCCAAGTTCCCCTTTAAGCCCCTAAAGAATAAATTCAGTAAAAGAATAACAATAGAAAAACACCCGTAATATAAATAGAATATATGCAAAATAATACAAATGATATACAAAACAATATTGACAATAATATCGCAGAAATAGATATAGAGTGCAGGAAGGGGCAGAAATAATTCTTATTCTTTGTCAAATTAAAACGCCACATACTGTATTCTATACTTACATTTTCTCAACTATAAATCTAGTTCAAATAAAAATCTTTATGAACATATCTGAGCTGGCAAATCTTGTCACTTTGTATTTGTAACACAATATAACAAACAGAATCAAAAATCTAATTTTAGAGAAAAAAAAAAGTCTCTGGGGTCGCTGAAAATTTTGGATGTAAACATGGGGTCATGACAAGAAAAAGGTTGGGAACCATTGCTTTAGATATAAACCGTGATTTACGAGTTTTTCGCGTCAATGTTGAATAAACTGTTCTGATTGGTCAGGGCACACTGGACTGGGAGGACTTCCAGCAGCGGGTTGACAACCTGTCGGTGTTCCTGGTTAAGCGGAGGGATGGCACCAGGATGTTCGTCCATCCGTCCTTCAGGGAGTGGCTGATCTGGAGGGAGGAGGGAGAGAAGACCAAGTTCCTCTGTGACCCGAGGTGAGGACTGGAACCATGTGTTTAACAGCCTGAAAAAAGCCCTGAGTCACTGTTTTGACCCTAAGCGTTGTTTTAAAGGTCCTAAATCATGCTAAATCAAATACTTTGAGTATTAAGGAAGCCCAATAAAGTATTATTAGGCTTCATTCCTGCATCTCTGAGCAATCCTCACTGATCCTGCTCTCTGAGTTGCTTCTCTGCCCTCTTCTGAAAAACCAGCGGTTCAGACTTTTGTCACAAAAGTCTGAACCGCCCCCTCCAGGAAAGGCCTGCTGCCAGCGCCGCACCTCCACAGTGGGTAGCAACGACGTAGCACCCGGAGCAGTCCCATTTTTAGTACCCGTTATATCGCCTCGTATGACCTTTGACTTGATCTGACGTGTTTGTGACACAATGTGACACAGCGGTTGGACAAAACAAAGGATTATCACCTTAAATGCACTATTCCGTAGTTAGAAGAGGAGAGGAGGAGAAGAATGTGACTTTGCAGCTTAACACTCTGCTGATATTAAGAAATATGAAAAATAATAGGAAATAGGAGAAAAGAGATGACAGCAGGAATGAGGAAAGGAGGAAATTAACCTTTGACCCCCCCCCCCTGCAGGAGTGGACACACACTCCTGGCCTTCTGGTTCTCCAGGCTGGAAACCAGGTTGAACAGGCAGCAGACCATCGAGCTGGGACATCACATCCTCAAAGCACATATTTTTAAGGTACGGCTTACACAAAATGACTTTAATAACACATGAAATGACAACAAACACCAACAAAATGAGACGTGTAGATCAGACATGGGAGGTAACACACAAAATTACTTAGAGACCCACAAAATTACAAATAATACACAAAATGACAACAAAACCATTCACCTACAAAAATAAATGACATGTCAAAAATGAAAAAAAAACAACTAAAATTCACAGAATGACAACAAAAATTCACAAAACGTAAACAGAAATGAAAAAAAAAAAGAAAAGAAAAATTTACATAAAATGGGAAAATATGCAAAAATGTTAATATTTTTTAATCCAGGTTAAAGGCACTCTTTTTCTCTACTGCGTATGACTGAGAGGGAGATTTTCTAATGTGATTAAATGTTTTTACTGCTGATTTGAATGTTGAATGTTTGAATGTGAATAATTTCTTATTTTAATTTAAAACTTTGTTCGAATTGAAAAGAACAAACATGGTGCAAAGACAAATACATCAATACAATCTTTAAGTTGCAAATTAAATGAAAACACAGGATAGAATAAATATAAAATCCAAAATTGTGTTTTTTAAAAATAATTGAAAGTTGGGGATTGACTTACTTTAGTGCCCAATTCTTCATTTTTATTCAGTAATAAGAGTCCAAAAGTTTGCATATTTTCTGTGCTGTGACTCAGAAATGAAGATATATATATATGTATGTGTATATATATATATATATGTATGTGTATATATATATGTATGTGTATATATATATATGTATGTATGTGTATATCTAATCCATTTATGAAACATTCTTGTGTGTTAGTATATATTTAAACGTATTCTGAGTGGTGATGAATATTTACTCACTTCCTGTTTGAAGGGTCTCAGTAAGAAAGTGGGCGTGTCTTCGTCCATCCTACAAGGCCTGTGGGTTTCCTACAGCACTGAAGGTCTCTCTGCTGCTCTGTCGTCGCTCAGAAACCTCTACACGCCCAACATCAAGGTAACGCCCTCAGAAAAAATAAATAAAAAAATAAAAAGGTAACACCCGCAGAATAAAAAAATAAAAAAGTAACGCCCTCAGAAAAAAAAAAATAAAAAGGTAACGCTCTCAGAAAAAAATAAATAAAAAGGTAATGCCCTCAGAGGAGCCCCTCCTCCTCCTTCCCTCTGACTCCACCTACCTCTGCTCCAGGTGTCCCGGCTGCTGATGATGGGCGGAGCCAACGTTAACTACCGTACGGAGGTTCTGAACAACGCCCCGGTGCTTTGCGTCCACGCCCACCTGGGCTACATGGACATGGTGGCTCTGCTGCTGGAGTTCGGTGCCTCCGTTGACGCCCCCTCAGAGAGTGGCCTCACCCCACTGGGATACGCCGCCGCTGGAGGTCACATGACTATAGTGAGCGCGCTCTGTCGCAGGAGAGCCAAGGTGAGCTGGGGGTTGCTAATTGACCAACCGGGGGCCAGCTCTCACCCAACCGGGGGCCAGTCCTGTCCCGCCGTCGACTGTTTTCCAACCTTGGTGTTTACAAAATAGTAATTTTACCAGTTAAATATTTTTATTAATGATTTACTAATTGTTTAGTTAAACCAGAGCATAGCATCACATTTAGATAACTTCACTTTGTAATGTTATTATAATGTATTTTGAAAAAGATGTTGGCTCGAAGACAAAGAGAAAAAAATGTTTTAAATGAAACAAGTAAAGTAAAAGTTCATAAATTAACAGTTTTTGTTTAATTAATTCAAATTATATTAAGTCTTAAGTAATAAGATATTTTCCTTGAAATTTGGAAAGACATTAAACTAGCCTTAATGTTTATAAATACAATTAAATTAAAATTAACTAGCCTTAATGTTGATAATTACAATTGAATTAAATTAAAAATAACTGGCCTTAATGTTGATATTTACAATTAAAATAAATTAAACTAAAATTAACTAGCCTTAATGTTGATCATTACAATTAAATCAAAATAAAATATATATATATATTTTATTTTTATTTTATTCAATTTGAATCATTAATAAAAAAAGGTAATCATTTAAATGTAATCTAAAATTAAAATTGCATTGTATTTTGAATAACATTTATTTGAATTTCAAATGAAAATGGAAAATCTTCAATAACTTAACAATGGGTTCCCCTAACTAAGGCTACATCCATATTTAACATTTTGTATTAATTCAGTCCTAATTATGAACTTTTTCCCATCAGAGGAAGTGAGTGCGTGTCCCTGTAATGTGTGCGTGTTCTTCTCTGTTCTATGTGCAGGTGGATCATCTGGATAAGAACGGACAGAGCGCTCTGGTTCACGCGGCCCTCAGGGGTCACATGGAAGTCGTTAAGTTCCTCATTCAGAGCGACTGGAACGTCTCACAAAACCAGAATCAGAATCAGAACCAGAATCAGTCAGGATTCACCAAGACTCACGCTGTGCAGCAGGCGCTCGTCGCTGCAGCCAGTATGGGATACACAGAGGTACTAATTCATTCATACACACACATACACATACATACATACATACATATATCATTTCATCCATCCATTCAGCCATACATCCATTAACCATCAATTCATTCATCCATCCATCAACACCCTTTTATCCATCCGTTTATCCATCCATCAAGTCATCATTAATTCATCCATCTAGCCATCTATCGTCCATCTATTTATCTATCCATCAATTCATCATTAATCCATTCATCATTAATCCATCATGTATCCATCCATCCATCCATCAATTCATTCATTCATCCATCCACCCATACAGACACCCGTCCAACATTAATTAATCATTCCTGCATCCAGTCATCCATCCACCAATTCATCCACTCATCATCCATTCATTCATTTATCCATCAATTAATGTATCAATCCATCCATTCATCCATCCAATGTCATCATGCTCTTGTAACTTATTAATTGGTTGTTAATGTAGTTTAAAATGATGACTGAATGGACCTCAGATCAGGTGACTGTAGACGATGATTGCGTTTCTCCTTCAGATCGTTTCGTACCTGCTGGACCTGCCAGAGAAAGATGAGGAGGAGGTGGAGAGAGCGCAGATCAATAACTTTGACACGCTGTGGGGGGAGACAGGTAGGGGCTTTAAACCGTTACTGTGCATAGGTGCTATCAGCTGCACATTAGCAGGAAGAATAAATGCTTGTTTTACGTGCGGCACGTGGCACTGAGAGGCCGAGCGCTGCAGTGCGGCTGTGGGGGAAGAAGCTGCTGAGTCATGCGATGATGACAGTGCAGAGGTGCTGAGAGCAGAGTGAAAACATGACTCCTCACTTTCTGCTGTGGCAGCTTAGAGAAATAAGAATCCCTGCTGCAGGAAATCATGGAAGAATAGTTCAGCTTTACATCAGAGCTCAGGGATTGGCTGGATTCTGTGCATTAAACACCAAAAACCAGTGTTTTTCAACCTTGGGGTCGTGACCCCCATGTGGGGCTGCCTTAAATATCTAGTAATAACAAAATTACTGATTAAAATTTAAAAAGTAAATCAATGTATTTATTTTTATTTTTGCACAGATTAAAAAAGGAACAATACATAATTCAAGGATTCAATGATTTTTTTTTGTCATTATGTGCATGAACTGTACATAACTAAATTATGTCCCCAAGTTCCCCATTAAGCCCTTAAAAAATAAATAGGGTGAAAACACCACTAATATAAAATAGTATATATATAAAATATTACAAATACAATAGTGACAATAATATCATAAAATTAGATATAGAGCGCAGGAAGAGGCAGAAAGAGCTTAAATACATATTTTTCTTTTTCAAATTAATCATGAATACATTCTCTAACTGTATTATATACTTACACGTTCTCAAATATAAATCTAGTTCAAATTAAAAGCAGTATGAAAATATTTGAAGTGGTGCATCTTTTCACATTGTATTTTACTTATAACACAGTATAACAAACATGAGCAAAATAACTCACTTTAGTCTCTGGGGTCGCCAGAAATTTATAATGGGTGATTTTGGGGTCACGACCCAAAAAAGTTTGGGAACCACTGCCATAAACACTGGTGTTTGGACAGTTTTCTCATTAACTTGTCACTGAGTTAATGATGAAACATCAAAACGAACAGACCTACAGAGATTCTTCATCTCCGTCTGCAGCTGCTCTTTGATTTACGACGCTTTCCAGGATCTTTTTAACATAATCCGTCCATTTGTTTTCAGTTAGCGCCAACTTAATATGCTTTTTACTATACTCGCTTTGTGTTTATATGCTCTTTATCTTCTGTGTGGTTTTCCTAGGGTCGATTTATGCAAAATAACCTCAAAGATTTTTTTTATGACTTCAGTCTGCGGCTCCTCATTATATTCTAAAGGACAAATTTTAACTTATTTTTTACTTTTTCCAGTCCAAGGTTTACAAAATTTAAATCAGATATTCTCAACTCCTGGGTCAGGACCCAAAAAAGGGGTTGCGAGCATTAATAAGGGAAAAAATAGCAAAGGATAATAATAATGTTTATTTTGTCATCTTTTTTTAAATAATAAGTTAATGTTTCATTTATTCGAGACAAACTTTTTTTTCAGGACATTTACTTTGATCTCCTGACATTTTTCGACTTCCAACTGTCAGTCTTCCTCAGAGGCATCTACTGATTGCGTTGATGTATCATTACAAGTTCTTTCATAAGGAAAGCTTTTACTGATTGCTCATACGGACACATCAAAGCAATCAGTCTGAGGAAGACTGACAGATGGAAATCGAAATATGTCAGGGGATCAAAGTAAATTTCCTGAGAAAAGTTTATCTGAATAAATGAAACCGTAACATATTATTCCAGAAAATAAAATAAAGTGAACTTGCTGGAATTATCACATTATCCTTTGCTATTTCTTCCCCTTATTAATGCTCATGACCCCTTTTTTGGGTCCTGACCCAGGAGTTGAGAACCTCTGATTTAATGTTTGTGAACCTTACACTGGAAAAACTAAAAGTAAGTTAAATTTGTGCTTTAGAATATAAAAAACAGCCACAGACTGAAGTCATAAAAGCATATTAAAGGATCATATGCTTTTATTGTGAAATTGATGTATTTGTGCAGCAGTCAACTAGTGCTTGTTTTTTTTGTTTTTTTAATGCAACATGTTTTACATTATTTAGTCATTTAGAAGATGTAGTAATTGTATGCATTCTAATTTTAAATAAATGTTTTTTTGTTTATTTGCATTTTTTAATATTTTTTTAATCTTGGTTTTATCTTTTCACTTTGATGTCTGTTTTCCAAACACCATCACATTTTATTTAGTACAATTAGGAGTATAAACATTTTCTTTGAACAATAAACTCTAATCAGCTCATTTATTATCGTCATCTTGCTTGTAACGAACATTAAAATGAGGTATAAAGACGGAGCAGCTGTAGGATTTGAACACAGTAAAGTTGTGACCCTCCGTCATGTTGTTTGTTTGCTCAGCTCTGACTGCAGCCTCCGGCCGAGGGAAGCTGGAGGTTTGTCGCCTGCTACTGGAACAGGGCGCGGCTGTGGCTCAGCCCAACAGGAGAGGCATCGTACCGCTGTTCAGCGCCGTACGGCAGGGACACTGGCAGGTCAGTCCCCCCACCATCAAACTTTATTTCATGTGCATTTGTTTGTTCAGTTTAGGTTTGGATGTTTACAGTGAAATATGATTTTGTAACAAACGGAAAGAATGTGGGATTGTTTGATCCGAGAGCCAGATTATCAACTTTCACGTCAGCATTTAGAATAATGAACACTATTAGCATTGACACAGAAAAGGAATTTTCTTTTTGTTTCTGTTGTCATTTTGTACATTTTTATGTCATTTTTGCAAAAAAAGTTAGTTTGTCATTTTATTTATTTTTATTGTCATTTTTGTCACTTCTTCAGTTAGTTTGTATATATTTTGTTGAGATTTAATTGTCATTTTATGTTTATTTTGTGTATTTTTGTTGAGATTTTGTCATATCTTGAGTTATTTTGAGTATATTTTGTTGTAATTTTGTGTATTTTGTTTTAATTTTGTCATTTTTTTCAGTTATTTTGTGTATTTCATGGACATTTTGTCATATCTTCAGTTATTTTCTCTATATTTTGTTGATATTTCATCATATCTTTAGTCATTTTGGGTTGATTTTGTTGTAATTTTGTCATAACTTAACTTAAATGTAATATTTAATATAAAAAAAAAACAAACAAAAACAATTTTAGTTCAAACAAATACTGGCCTTTGTCTTAGACAAGCATTCATTCAACTCGTTTCCTGTTTGCTGTGTTTAACAGAATCTGAGACCGCTGACAAAGATGATGGTGGATCTATTTATACATGATGGTAGATTTATTTATATTTGTGTTGCAGATTGTGGATCTTTTACTCACACACGGGGCCGATGTCAACCTGCCCGACAAGCAGGGCCGCACGCCGCTGATGATGGCCTCCTCCGAGGGACACCTGGACACTGTGGAGTTCCTACTGGCTCAAGGTGAACGATCAGTCGACATGCGACTAGTGTGTACAGACCTGCTGTAACGTAAAAAATCAGAATGACAAAGATGTCCACTCTCCTCATATAGACGTCTCGAACAAAAATGTCACCAGAGGTTTTTGTGAAAAATGTTTTTGTTTATGTAACTGTAAATGCTATAAAAAAAAGAGTCAGAAATGACAGATGTAGCTAAAATAAGATCTGAAAGATCAGAGCCACCTCCTGCGGAGAAACTGATGTAGAAATAAAAGTCAAAACATTTATTAATAACACAAGTTCTGTGACAGAGTTTATAGAAGAAAACATCTGAGAGAGTGGAGTGGATGGAGGATGGATGGATGAATGATGGACAGATGGATGGATGAAGAATATATGGATGGATAGATTTATATGGATGGATGAAGGATGGATGTGTAAACCCTCTCTGTATTTCACAGGATTCTCTTTGTCTCTGCAGGATAAATGATGGATGGATGGATAATGAATGGTTGGATGAAGGATTAATGATGGATGGATAAAGGTTGGATGGATGGATGAAGGATGGATGTATAAATTGTGTCTATATTTCCCAGGATCCTCTCTGTCTCTGTTGGATAAGGAGGGTCTGAGCGCTCTGAGCTGGGCGTGTCTTAAAGGTCATCTTCCTGTAGTTCGGTACCTGGTGGAAAGCGGCGCTGCTACCGACCACGCAGACAAGAACGGACGCACACCGCTAGACCTCGCTGCGTTCTACGGAGACTCTGAAGTGGTAGGTCATTGGTTTCGGAGCAGGGACAGGTAGTGACATCACAAAGGATGACATAACCAATGAGATTTGATCCGATGTCCTTCAGGTTCAGTTCCTGGTGGACCACGGCGCCATGATCGAGCACGTGGACTACAGCGGCATGCGGCCCCTGGACCGAGCAGTGGGCTGCAGGAACACATCGGTGGTGGTGGCTTTGCTCAAGAAAGGAGCCAAGATAGGTAAGAACTGCACAGCCACGCAGCGCCGCCATGACAGGCTTAAACCAGATTTCCACTGGATGCGTATCTGCTCCAAAACATCTCCGCTAATCTGCAGTCCTTCAAACCCCACCGACTCCGTTTGTGATGTGTATCTGTTGCAGCGAGGACTCCGGAGATCTTGGGAATTCACGTGTAATTGCGCAATGTAGTGAGTTGTAGTCAATGCAAAGAGAAGCACATAGCCAAACAAACAGTTCATTGTTTCCAGAAGGAAATCCACTTGGTCCTGCTCTGCAGATTTTCCACTTTTTTGGAAATTATTGGGATTCAACCATGGATAAGTGCGATATTTATATGTGAAATACGATTCACTGCCACCTAGCACCTGAAGAAAGCTGGAGGTCACCCGGAGAAGGAGTATGGAAGCGAGGCCTGGCTCCAATTTTGATGCTGCTTTTTCCATTGTTTTTTTAAAAAAAGTGCTCGGATCGGTTCTGGTTGGGTCTGGTCCCCCGAGTCCGAATATGTGCTTGGTCCTCAGGTAGAGTCCGAATGCGCCGGCTAGAGCCGAAAAAAGTGCTAATTTTGTCAAGAATGTGGTATCATCGGACAGGTTTTATTTCTGAGTCTGAATATGTGCTCGGTTTTCGGCTAGAGTCCAAAATAGGTCCAGTGGAAGCTCCAGAAGTTTGGTGTTTTCCTCTACCAGGGGGTTACCTTGGTCAATGGGAGAAGGGGTGTGGAAGTGAGGCAGGGCTCTAACTTTGATACTGCTTCTCCCATTGATTTTTTTTAAAAGTGCTTGGATTGCCGGGCCAAACGTTTGGAGCAAGCGGTTCGATAAATGGAAGGAATTATGATCCGCCTTGAACACAGAGTATTTCATTTTGAAAATAAATCAGATAATTTATTCTGTCTATGCACTACTTCATGTCCCGGATGGGCTTATCTTATCTTTGTTGAATTTATGCAGCACAGCAAAAGAAGATTTGGATGCGGTATAAATTATCTCATTGACATCAGCTGCGTTGCTATTTCGCAGCATTTTCGGAGCAGTTGCGGATCTGGTGGAAATTAGGGGTTTACCAGCGTCATGAGGATGGTGTCATTTACGCACAGCATGAGCCACGCCTTCAGTGAGGGCGTGGCTTTAAACACACTTTTTTGAGCCATGGAAGCAGGTTTGTGTTTCCATGTGGCGTGAAGCGCGTCCTTCGTCTGCTGCTTCTCCTCAGCTTCTGTTGCCGTGGCGCTTGGCTGTGACTTTGAAGCCTCTGTTGTCATGTTTCTGCTTCCTCAGGAGTAGTTTCACTGTTTCTTTGGCTGACGCACTGATCTCCGCTTCTCACTGCTGCTTCTGTTCCTCTTCTCACCTCCTCCTCCTCCATCATCTCTCCATCTCTGCCGTTTTCTACCTCTACCTGTCCTCTCGCTCCTGCGCACACCTGGCAAACCCCACCCTCTCCCGCCCTCCCCCTCCGCTTCTCTCTCTCCGGGGCCCCCAGGATGTCAGACGCTGCCCAGTCGGCCCCGAGGTAAAGCCAAGGCTGTCGACTTCTCACCCTACCAGGCATTTTGACGGCTCTATCTCCTCTCTGTGTGTCGTGTGTTGTCGTCTGATGGAAAGCTCAACTTTAGCAAAACTCATCTCACGCTGACTCATGATGACACAGCGAGGCTGGGACCTCCCACAGGTAGACGCTGTCCTCTGATTGGTTAAGGGCAGCGTGTCCCAGCCTCCCTTTCATCTTCAGGCGTTGACCTTTGACCTCACGGATGCATGACCGATGCTCGCCCTGTGGAACCTGGGTTTACCACATTCATTCATTTATCCATTCATTCAAGTTTTACTCCTCGGAATCACTAGAAAGGACTGCTCAATAGATAGATGTACTTTAAGAGGAACGTCAAAGAGAGTGGAAGCTAATGCTAAGCTAATCACATCTGGCTGCAAATGGCTGTTGTGTATTTTTGTTTTTGTTTGTGTGTTGTCTGAGTTATTTTGTGTCTTTTTTATTGTCATTTGTATGTGTTTTTGGAGTCATTTTGTGCATATTTAGAGCCATTATGTGTTTTTGGAGTTTGTTTTTTGGTTTTGTCTTTGATTTATGTGTTTTTAGAGTCACTTTGTGTAATTTGTATTCATTTTGTGGGGTTTTTTTTAATCATAATGTGTGTTTTTGTTTCTGGCCGCAAATGGCTGCTCTCCATTGGTTGCAAACAATAATATAAAAATGCAAAATACAGAAAATGGCAACAAAAACACACAAAATGTATACAAATACAAAAACAAAAACACACGAATTGACTACAAAAACACACATTTTGACAGAAAATATACACTAAATGACTCGAGGCATACAGTACAATACAATAGAATAAATCAATGAAGCCTTAAACTCATTGAGGTCTAAATAGAAGCATGACAAACGTTTGTATAGAAACTATCTTTAGTGAACTGCTTTCCAAGGTATTTTTTTGTCTATTGGTTTTTGGAAACACGTAAAACACAACCTTTATTGTTGCTCGTGTTCATTTTTCTAAACTCTTTCTTGGTTATTGGCCTGTTGCAACCAACTTGAATAGGTGCATATCACCATTTTCTTAACTCTGAATTAATAATTTAGTCTATAATGATGGTAGTCATAAAAAAAACAATGTATTTTTATCTTGTAGATAAGAACACATTTAATGTGTTTTTCACACGTAGTTGTCAAAGCATGAGAACCTAAAAGGCCTTTTTAAGACACGAAGTCACATGCGTTGCCAGGCAACAGTAGGTGCCTGGAGGTGGCCATCTTTAACTAAAGCGCAGGGTGTAGTGACGCATACACTGAACCAGAGCTCATGCAAACATGCTGTAAAGGACAAACTATTAAAAGGAAATATTTAAAATTAGCAAGAATTCTGGAGGATGCAGAAGAGTTTTTTTTGTTTTTGTTATGAATTGCAGTTAATCAATTATCAATTTTTATTTATTTTTTGTCACCCCAAATGCATTCCTATATCACAGCGTTTTGTCCAATGCAAATTGGAGCTGAACTACATGTAAAAAGTCTATTATTTATCTTATCTGCAAGTTAAAAAAAAGTCATATTCTCTCTTTTCTTATAGGAATTCTCCACTGTTTTTACAAGTTGGGCCTAAATTCTTTGAAATGTACTTATTAGAAGATCTATGTCTAACAAAAGGCATAATTATGCACCATATTAATCTAATTGCCTTTTAAAACTGGGACTACTTTACGGTTTTAGAGCCTGTGTTCCACCACTTTTAGAAGCATACAAGTGATTGTTATTCAACTGCCCAAATAAAACCAAGGTGCAAAGCATTCAGTGCCACACAAAGGGGCAAAAAAAGTGCACAAAGTGACAGAATAGTACCATACTACCAAAGACACACAGAATTAATACAAAATATGCAAAAAGGCTCCAAAAACACAAAAAACAAACATGACAACAAAAATACATAAATTGTCTCTAAAAACACACAAGGCATAGATCTTCTAATAAGTACATTTGTAAGATTGTGAAAGACAGTGGAGCATCCCTTGAATGTGTGGAGAAGCATGACGCGCCGTTTGAAAGCTCGTAATCCAACACTTTCATCATCTGTAAAAGCAGGAATCACTTCTGATCATATTAATTTGTATAGATCAAAGTTATGATTTGCGTTCCCATGGCTTCGCCCTTAAAAACCGTTGGTTATATTTTACAAAGTATCACCTTAGCCCGGTGTAGACCAAGTGTGGTCCTGGAGAGCTCCTGTCCTGCGTGTTTAAGGTCACAAAAACCCAATCTGTAGACTAATTTAGAGTGACTGAGGTTCCATGTGGCTGCAGCGGCGTGATGTTGGTTCAATGCATGTGTGAGACGGGGGTCGGACACCACTCATGGTTCATCAGCAGCTTTAGTGTGGAGGAGTGTTGCATCCCTCCTGCCTGCTTCTTCTCCTGCCTGTGTGTCCCTCCTCTTCTTTACGTGTGAGTTAACCATAAATAAAGCTCTCAGGGTCTGATTTTACTGTTGATTACCAGTTGTTTTTGTGATTATTTTCTGCTGTGCTAACGTGTCTGCACTCCCATTTAACACAGAACGTGCTCCTCATTTAAAGGCATGACAGTGTCATTTTTATTAGTGGCTAAATTCAACACATTGGACCCAGACTTTGTGTATTTATGGTGTCCTGTTGTGTGTTTTTGCAGTCATTTTGAGTATTTTTGTATTCTTTTGTGTGTTTTTGTTGTCGTTTTGCGTATTTCATTTTGGCATTTTGGAGTCATATTGTGTACTTATTATGTCCCTTTGTGTATTTTTACATAGTCATTTTGTGTATTTATGTTGTCCTTGTGTTTTTGTGGTCATTTTATGTTTTGATAATTTTGTGCATTTCTGTTGTTGATTTGTGTGTTTTTGGATTAATTTCATGTGTTTTTCTGTTCTTTTTGTTTGTTTTTTGAGTAATTTTGTGTATTTTGTTGTCTTTTCTTGTGCTTTTGCTGTCCTTTTATGTGTTGTATTTATTCTTTTGTGCATTTTTGTTGTGCTTTTGTGCTCTCAGGGTCTGATTTTACTGTTGATTACCAGTTGTTTTTGTGATTCTATTCTGCTGTGCTAACGTGTGTCTGCACTCCCTGAGAACACAGAACGTGTACCTCGTTTAAAAGGCATGACAGTGTCATTTTTTATTAGTGGCTAAACTCAACACATTGGACCCAGACTTGATGTTGTCAAGCTGACTCGGCAGATTCCACTAATCTTTGCCTCTACAGCGGATTGCCTGTCTTCTCTCTCTCATTCTCCATTCTGGCTGTCGTCCTTGTTCCTGTTATCTCTGTCGTTTGTAGTGTGACTCCCGACTTCTCTCCCACATCCTCTCACCGTGTTCCTTCTCACCGTTCCTCTCTTCCTGTCTTTCCATTTTCATCTGCTCCTTCCTGTGTCACGCAGGTCCAGCCACGTGGGCCATGGCCACCTCCAAACCCGACATCATGATCATCTTACTCAGCAAGCTCATCGAGGAGGGGGACGGTTTCTACAAGGTCAGTGCAGCATAGCACCGTATTAGCACAGTATTTCATTTTTTTGTGTTTTTGTAATCCTTTTTTGTGCGTTACTGTAGTCAATTTGTGTATTTTTGTGGTCATTTTATATATTTGTCATTTTTTTGTGTTTTTGTAATCCATTTTTGTGGGGGTTTTTTCACTCATTTTGTGTGTTTTTGTTGTCATTTTTTTGTATTTATCCTCCTTTTGTCTGTTTTTGAAGTTGTCATTTCTGTTACTGCAGTCATTTTGTAAAATTGTGTCGTGATTTTGTGTATTTATGTCATCCTTTTGTGTTTTTAGAATCATTTTGGGTATTTTGTGTTTTTGTAGAGTCATTTTTTGCAATTTTCTCTTTATTTTGTGTGTTTACCTTGTCCTTTTTGGTGGTTTTGCAGTGATTTAGAATATTTTTCTATTGTTTTGTGTGTTTTTGGAGTAATTTTGTGTATTTGTTTGGCACGCTATTAATGATCGAGGACCGTCTGTGTCTCATGTCTGCTATGAATAATATACTTCATAGAAATGAATCCATTAAATATTAGAAAGACAGTGAAATTCTAAACAAACATTTTTTGAAGTTTATTAATGTACACATTAGATTTTAGTATTTGGCTTTTATTGTGAAATATCAGCAGCATTTTCTATGTGTTTGACCAACAGAAGGGGAAGGTGAAGGAGGCTACACAACGTTATCAGTACGCTCTGAAAAAGTTTCCACGCGAAGGCTTCAACGAGGACCTCAAGACTTTCAGGGAACTCAAAGTGTCTCTTTTCCTCAACCTGTCCCGATGTCGGAGGAAAATGAACGTAAGCCTGCACCAGTGTCTCCAGTCCTGGACGATCGCAGTCCTGCATGATTTAGATGTTACTCTTCCAACACACCTGATAGTAACTCTATACCAGACCAGTTTGTGTGTTTGAGTCATTTCATGTATTTGGCTGTTATTTTGTGTATTTTTGTGTGTTTTTGAAATCATTTTGTGCATATTTTAGTTCATTTCTTTTTGTGTGTTTTTTATATATTTTTTGTGTATTTTTGCTGTTTTGAGGTTTTCGAGTTATTGAAGTCGACGTTTTTATGTTTTTCAAGTCCTTTTTGTGTAAGTTGTTGTACTTTTGTGTGTTTTTGGAGTCATTGTGTATGTTTTTGGTGTTTTGTGGGTTTTGTGCATTTCTGTAGTCATTTTGAGTGTTTTTGGAGTAATTTTGTAAATTTTTTGTCATTTTGTGTGTTTTTGCGTCATTTTGTGTTTTTTCATCTTGTGTACTTTTCTTGCCCCTTAATGTGTTTTTCACTGAATGCTTTGTACCTCGGTTTTACTTTGGCAGTTCAATAACTGGCACATGTCGGCTTCTAAAAGTGTTGATGTAATGTTTCCAATCGTCATGGCTACAAATGGATCCCAAATGTGGTCCTTTGACATTGAGGACTGAGGAAGTAGAGAATGTGTTGTTGACCACGTGTGATTTCATCTTCTCTTGGATTCTCTAGGACTTTGGGATGGCTGAGGAGTTTGCTACGAAGGCACTTGAGCTGAAACCAAAATCGTACGAGGCTTACTACGCCAGAGCACGCGCCAAGCGGAGCAGCAGGTACGTTTTTCTGAGATAGAGAATGTTGTCTAAGAAAAACACCATCCTTTTGGTTTTGCAGACAATTCCCTGAAGCCTTAGAGGACCTGAGTGAAGCCATGAAGCAGTGCCCCAACAACAGGGAGATCCAGCGGCTGCTGCAGCGTGTGGAGGAGGAGTGTCACCACTACAGCCAGGACGGACACCCACAGCAGGAGCCCCCGCCCTCCCCTCCCGCCACGTCGTCCCCCGAGGAGGATGAGTCCCTGTCCATGCCTCTCCCCCCTCCCCCCGAGCCACGTCTGGAGGACATGGAACCGGTCCAGGACCTGTTCGAGGATGAGGACTACCTGGAGCAGGAGCTGGAGGCCATGTCCATGGGTCTGCCCCCACCTGAGCACCTTAGCAATCCTTCCAGCCTTCCCATCATCCAGAGCCCCCCCCTGTCGCCCACACACCCAGAGCAGGTTTACCTCACTGGGGGGTCTCCCATGGGTCAGCCTTACGAGTACCATCCCACTGCCTCCTCCATGTCCTCCCCAACACGGGGGTCGTACCAGGCCACTTCGCCGTCCCTCTCCCCGACGCACCACAACTCCCACTACCGACACAGCCCCCCCCACACCTCTCCAGTGCACCAGCCGTCCTACCGCTTCAGCCCCCCACCGATGGGTACAGGGAGTCAGGGCATGGAGCACCAGAGCCCGCCACCTTCCCCTTTACGCCGCACCAGTCAGTACCGAGCCAGCCCCCCACTGGAGAGCGTGTGCCTGTACAGGTCCCAGTCCGGGTCGCCCGTGCGCTACCAAACCGAGCAGCTTCCAGGACGACCCAAATCGCCGCTGTCCAAGATGAGCAGCCAGCGTTCTTTCCAGCTCAGCTCGCAGCCGTCGCTGTCCTCGCAGCACCACCAGATCCAGGGTCTGCGTTTGCAGCCGTCCATCGCGCAGATCGTACGCACCAACCAGCCCGGCAGCGCCATGGGCAACAGCGGCTACGCTAGCCCCATGGGCCGCTACCAGGGGGGCTCGGTGGACGTGGAGAGCCGCCTGGTGTACCAGCCATCGCTGGACGGACGCTCCATGCCTCAGGCCAGCCTCAGCTCAGGGGCCCTCTGTCAGCACGGGGGCCGAGGAGGGGTTATGGAGTCCAACCTGTTAAAGGACGAGCTGCCCCAACGCCCCTCCTCTGCCTACCGCGCCAGCAGCGGTGGCCCGGGGGGCATCCGCTTCAGCCAGACGCCACAGATCAGCCGCAGCCAGTCGGCCGCCTACTACCCGGTCTCTGAACACGTGCTGGAGCGGGCCAACGCCATGCCCCCCTGCCAGCTAGGCTCTCCTGAGATCCCTCACATGGTGCGACGCCCCGTCAGTGCCAACACCACCGAGCTGAAGCAGCACGTGGCCCCCCCCAGGCCCCTAATCCACTCTCAGAGCGTAGGACTTCGATTCTCACCCTCCAGCAACAACATCTCCGCCGGATCCACCAGTAACCTCGCCCCCGGCTTCAGGCCATCCTCGTCCATCCAGCAGATGGAGATCCCTTTGCAAACCACTTATGAGCGTGCCTGTGATGACGTCTCACCCATCTCGCCCTCCCAGGGTGGGGGAGGCCTGTACCAAGGAGAACCCACCCGCTCTAGGAACACACCCTTCATGGGGATCATAGACAAGACTGCTCGGACTCAACAGTACCTGCATCAGCCCTCCTGGTCCAGGGGCATGACGTCCATGGACTCGGCCATTAGCCCCACATCCCCCGGTCAGCTGGTGCAGCAGGGCTCCGCCTACAGCCCCCCGACGTCCCTGGGCAACATCGCCTACTACAACAAGACCAACAACGCCCAGAACGGACACCTGCTGGAGGAGGACTACTACTTCCAGCCATCTTCTTTGGGGAAGTTGGCTAATGGCTCTCGTGGTGGCGGCGGGGGGGGGGACATCCTGGAGCGGGTCAGTCAGGCGCCGACCTACACGGACGTGAAGGTGGCGAGGACTCTGCCCGTGGCTCAGGCCTACCAGGACAACATGTACCGCCAGCTCTCACGTGACTCCCGAACCCAAGGCCCCCCCACGTCCCCCATCAAACCAAAGAGACCGTTCGTGGAGTCGAATGTGTGACAGCTTGTCTGTGATTGGACGGTTGAGCTTAGCGAAAGTGACCTCGTGAGTGTGTTTGTGTGTGTGTGACGACAAGGCAGAACGAGCGACGTGCGCTCGGACGACGAAAACCCACCATGAGAAGTGATGACTCATCGCCTTCTGATCTCTTTCCTAATCAAACACCGTGCACTTCCTTAAACGCGGCGTGGCACAAAGTCTCAGACTGTGTGGACGTGGTCGTACGCGTCATCGGACTCCACGCGTGGACTCTTTCATCTGTTGTAGGCTCTATGTAACACAATACTCTATGTTCAATACTGTACATTGCTCAGAAAAAAACAAACGGCTTGACTAAGAATACAGATGAGGATATTTATAATTAAGTTATATATTGTACATATAAAAGAAACCAAGCATAGTTTGCATTCTCAGCGTGATTCCGTGAACCTCTGCGTTGCACTGCTGGTGTAAATGATGACACAGTCATAATTAAAGACAACATTATCGTAAAGTGCCGCAAAAAAAACGGACTGAACTGCAGGATCATCTTTTTTTTCTTTCTTTCTTTTCTGCAGAAATATTTAATGTGTTGTTTCGTTCTTACAGCCGACAAATAATCCAAGCATTTATTGCAATACTGGAGTTGTTTTAACCTGAGAACAGACATGTTTTCATTCATCATCTATACCTGCTTATCCTGAACGGGGTTGTATGATAACTCAGGGCCTAAGGCGGGAAAAACCCGGTGGATCAGCAGCTCATAGCTCAGCCTGAGAATGGACCTTGAAGATGACAGTAAATAGTAATGGATTAGGATGGATGGATGGGTGACACATGGGTGGATGGATGCATTGTTGGGTGGATGGGATTTTTCTTTACCTGTTACCATGGTAACAGCATCCAGTGAAAGCCTTGATAAATGTCCTACAAATTACAAGCAGTGACAGCTTTAATGGAGCTCAATATACTGCCCCCTACTGCCATGGAGGAGCAAAACAACTGCTGTTAATACAGGAAATACACACTGTAACTTTTAAACACATGAATATTTTCCTTCAGTTAAACATGATAAACGTAGTTTTTTTTTGCACATTTAAAAAATAAAAATCTATTGACCCAGACTTAAAAATACAGACGCTATTTGCATACAGTATTTACTTTTATTTTGTTTCTGGCTATAGGCCGATTATGCAATTGCAATAGGGCTCTAGGAACCACTAGGGGGCCCCAACACTGAGAATGAAAAAGAAATGTGAACGAAAATAATATAAGAATAAATCAAAATATTTCATAAAAAGAGGCTTGTTTTTTTATTTTTATTAATTAAGTGAATAATTTGATTTAGGAGGTAAAGAACAACTGTTTTCTTGTTTTACCTTCAAGGTCCATCCTCAGGTTTTAAAACAATCAAACTTCCTTGACATTTATTTCATGCATCAGCCTCTCAGTGAGGGTCCTTAATCCTCAATGCATCAGTGCATGATCTCATAGGGAATAAATAATACACCTTAATAATGGATGGAAATTGATTTTTTTTCCTGTGCAGAATCAAAGTGTTTCCTCACTTCATGCTCAAAGCAAACGCAGACACCGTCTTCTTCTTCTTTTTCTTCTTCTTCTGATGATGATTTCTATTCAGGCACTAACACGTCTGTTACGTTCCACACTTAATAGTGCACTTTATGTATTTTTGCTTATTTTCTTTATTCTGGTTGTTCAAACTAATGAGAAAGAAGTGAGTATGTGATGCTGCGTTATCATAAAAAGATATTATTTTCATTCTGAAAGCAGTGATGAATGACAGCAGCAAAGGTGGATTAGCACAAGTTGTAAACAGAGGTTCTCAACCTTGGGGTCGCAAGACACTGGGAGGGGGTCGCCAGATATTTTTGAACAATTTGAGCCAATTTTTGCATATTTTTACCCTTTTTCTACAACTACACCAAACTTGCCATATTTTAACCTATTTTCATCACTTTTTCTTGTCATGTTTTTGCTCCTTTTAATGCATTTTTGCTACATTTCTCCTGTTTCTGACACTTAATCTTTTTACCATTTTCCAGACATTTTTGGTACTTATAAACCCTTTTCACCATTTTATCCATCTAACGTCACATATGTTGACCCATTATTGTCGATTTTAACCTCTTTTAACTATATTTCATGTTTTATTTTATTTTTTACCAATTTAACCACATTCACGATTTGTCATATCATTACTTGCCAGTTTAAACTAATTGTCCTACTTTTTAAATGACATTACTACAACCCCCTATCCCCCCCATTCTGCCACTTTTAAGCCAATATTGACACTTTGAACCCTTTTTACCACTTTTTTTTTTTTTTTTACCACGCTCTAATTTGCATTGTTGAACCAGTTTTCTGTGGTTTTTAAAATCCCATTTCACCACTATTTTTTGGTCACTTTCAACGCATTTTATTTCTGATTAATTTACATGTTTGAGATGACTATATTACTATGGCACAAATAGTAGTAAACTTCCTGGATAACAGTGGACATTATTCAGTTAAATAAATACATGTGGTTATCACAGATTCATAAAACATTTTGCTGACTTTATAAATGGGTCTCAAAAAAATCTCCCCTTTATTCCCGCTTATAGATGGCCCTTTTGGGGGTCACGGGCTGAAAAGGTTGAGAACCACTGCTTTAATTCAATAAATAAATCAATGCAACGTCTCAATCACTGGCCTTGCACAAAAGTTGCAGAAATCCCACTGCAACAAAAACTTTTACTGCTTTTGCTATTCAGGAACGCCATATTTGGTCATAGAGATGTGCATTAGATATTATTAATAATCAAGGTATTTGTACATGTGGGAAAAATATAGACAGACAGTTTTATTTAGCTTGTGTTCTAAAGAATAATCTAAGGAGATGAAGACAGAAACTGTACGATACTTAATTTAAAGAGCAGTCCGTGTATATTAGATTGCTGTAAATAGTCTGATGCATGCTCTGCAGAATCCTGTATAGAAGTCCCTCTGACACGTGTGTGTGTGTGTGTGTGTGCGAGACGAGGAGCGAGCGCCCGTCCCTTAATAATAATAATAATAATCCCTCGTCATTTCCTGCCCTGACCTCAGCGGATGTAAAGCCAACGGTTCTTTTACTTTCACGTGTTTGCTTGCTGAGCAGAGTTTCTCTTGTGTGTAAATGTGAGCTTTCAAGATCGCTGTGATTAAAAAACAAAAAACAAATGTTGGAATTAAAGTGAATAAAAAAGAATGTGTTTTTATCTCACGATAAGCGATTGTAATCTGTACAGAGAAGACGATGTATGAGGAGGGGAGACGGGAAGTATTTATAAATGGTTTCAAACTGAAGCATTTGCTGAATGTCGCTCATTTTGTTGATTAGTTTCATCGTTTCATCTCCAGGATCATTACATGTCATTTCAACAAATGGCCCACGCACTTCGGTCTGAAAAAATAGATATTTTACTAGTTCTTCCTTAATTTTTTACACTGTACATTTTTTTGTTCGATCGTATGAATACTTTTTGAGATATGGACAATTTGGTGAAGGAAGTATTTGTCAATTTTAGCTCGTCCCTATTTTTCTTACATTTTCAGCTCCCAATGTCTCAGGAACTACACCACATAGGAAACTGAAATTTGGTAAAAATATTACAGCTCCACCTACTCTCAGAATTTACAAAAATATTGTTTTTGTTGTATTTTTCTCTTTTTTGTTTAAAAATTATTTTTTTGTTTTGTTTTTTGAGTCATTCTGTATTTTTTCACAGCTATTTTAGTTTTTGTATATTTTGTCATTTTTTTATTCTGTCTTTTTGTTGTTTCGCATAATTTATTTTGCTTTCTTGTGTTTTTGTCACCCTGTTTCGTTGTAATTATGTCTTCTTTTTTTTTCAGTCATTCTGCATTATTTGTTGTTTTGCATATTTTTCTCTCAATTTTTTTTTTTTTGAATTCATTTTGTGATATTTGTTGTCAGTTTTTAGTGTCATTTTCCATGTTTGTCGTGGTTTTTCAATTTTTTTTGTCTTTTTATTGTATTTTTGTAGTCGATCCGTGTTTTATGAGTATGTTGTCATATTGTGTTTTTTGGAGTTATTTTTGTCGCTTTTTATATTTTTCTCATTTTTTTTTTGTGGTTGCTTTGTGTTTTTGGAATCATTTTGTGAATTTCTTTTCCATTTTTGCGTGTCTGGAGTTATCCTGTGGGTTTTTCGAGCAATTTTTTTTTTTGTTTTATTGTGTATTTGGACTTATTTTTGTGTTTCTTATCTATTTTTCTATAATTTATGCATTCTTGTTGTCATAAGGTGTGTTTTTGTAGTAATTCTGTGTTTTGGAATCCTCTCTTCTTTTGCATTTACCTTGGGGGCCACACTAAAGTAGACCGAGGACCACATGTGGCCCCTGGATCGGCAGTTGCCCATACAAACCATTGTTAAAAAATCCTTCATACATGCTCGGAGAGAAAGGGAAGGAAAAACAAAGAAGTGACGCACAACACAACACGCACCTTTAATTAATCCAGTTTTACTGCAGGTGCTCAAACATCTGCATTTACACAGAGGTGGCACTGGGGGTCACTGTTTCTAATGACAAATACTTGAATTTTTGATTAATACTTACCCAGTAAAGAAAACGTCCCTCATGTTATTATTGCTACACAAGTGTACACTTGAATGAGAACAATTTGAATATACAAACAAGCACAAAAATACATTAAATCCCATTTTTTAAACAGTTTCTGGAACTTTAGAAGTCTCGTACAATGTCAGTGTTTTTTCATCTTGTGCGTGAACATGTGCACGAGGCCCGGCACCAGCACCATGACGATCTGAGGCACCATGACGAACTTGATGAAGAACAGGGTGTAGAACAGAGACTGTGGTTGCACTGGGAGGGGCAGACGGTGCACGTGGTACAGTCCCATAGAGGACAGGGCTAAGGAGAGCGCCCGGGGGGCCCACGGCATGGACCAGCCCCCGGGCCTCCAGTACTGCGCTAAACCCAAACCCAGGAGGGCGCCACAGTCCCGGGTCAGGGAGGAGAACGGGGTGGAGTCCAGACGGATCCACTCAGGGCGGCTACACCACTTGTTAGCCAGAGCGATAGACCTGAAAGATTTACAGTTAAAGTGTAAACGTGGTCACATTCACAGGTTAGAGCAGTGGTTCTCAAACTGGGGGGCCCGTTACAATGTTCCAATTTCTTATTTTCATCGCTTTTTTAAACTTTATTCAAAAAAAAAAATGTTTTTGTAGCGACTGGGAAGCTTGAGTATTTTTTATTTTTATTTTACACTTAATAAAGAGCTTTATAACTGTTCTAAAAGTATTAGTTATCAATAGTTATTTGAAGAGGTTTGAAGGAGAATATTCCATTTATTATTTTTAAAAGTCCATTTTATTAACCTTTTTAATAATAATAATAAAAAAAACATTATTTTGTTGCGATAAGGGGGGCCTGACCCCCAATTTCCACCGGAGCTGATAGGTTTCCACTTTATTCTATGTGTTAATTTCCACCAGGTCCGCTGCGGTGCGTGTCTGCTCCTTCCCAGATGCGGTAGTCTGGTGCCCTGCGCCTGATATACGCAGGGCTTCTATTTCTGACGGACACCGGAGCACGACGCATCAATCAGCACAGAGCAAATGAAGCTAAACAGGAAATTAAGCACGTACTCCGCAATAAAATATCGAGTTACTTTTCAAAATAAAACACTTCAGATTATATTTCAAGTGAATACATCATAATGTGTAAAAACAAATTCACATTCACTATTTGTTTCCTCTCATACTGTAACTGCACTTTAAACTGCAGCAACTTTGATTTAGTTCATATTTTACTGGTGCAGTTTTATCTCTTCTCTGTTAACTGTTGCTAAAAAATGTGGCTTTGACAAATCCAGAGTCCAACCTTCTTGTACTTCTTCGTTAGGAACACTGACCTGTTTATAACACATACTATTAACTGTGTTCTCGCGCGATTATATAAATATCATGAGAACTGCTCTGTCTTGTGACGTCACAGTCATTCAACCGGAGTGCACTGTGGCGCACTCAAAACGCCTGATGCCTGACAGCGGTGAAATACCGGATCTGTGCCGTGGCGCGGCGGAGATCCAGTGGAAACCCCCAGTGAGAGTTTTTTTTATTATTATGTTTACAATAGTTTTTATTTTTCCTTTTATTAAAAAAAGACTTACTGTTCTAAAAATGTTACTTATTTTTAAGAGATTTATTGTTTTTATTATTATTATTTTTAAACGTCACCTTTTTTATTTCCTTTTAATTTTTAAAAAAAAAAAATGATTTTGCTGTGATGGCAGTGGCTGAAAATGTTTTTCTTTTGCACTGTATTTATAAAGAGCTTCATTGCGGTTCTAAAATCATTAGTTGTTAAGTTATTTTTATGAGATTTGATAAAGAATAAAAGGGGGCGCAGCTGAAAAAGTTTGGGTTAAAGCGACTTACCAGGAAACATCGATTCCCAGCAGCCGTAAACCAGCGTTCAACGTGAGCGCGGTGAGCAGCAGTCCAAAGCTGGCCATGAAGAACAGCAGGGGGCGCTGCTCAGGGACTCTACGCTGCAGGACCACTCCCATGAGGAAGCCTGACAGAAGCA